>NC_047675.1:40467863-40700363 GCF_011762505.2 Arvicanthis niloticus | reverse complement strand
AAAGAGACAGCAGCAGAAGAAGCAGCAAGGAATGACACACAGGACCTGCAGGTCTGCAGGCTTTACGGTACAAAGCTCCTTGGGGTGCAAACCTGTAACCTCAACAACTGAAGCAGGAGGATCACAAATTCAAGGTCTGACTGGGCTTTTGGAGTGAGATCAAGGACAGTCTAGTAATTCAGATCCTTGTCTCAAAAGTTTGAGGGGGCTCTACAGACACCTCCGTGGACAGAGCTCAGGGGACAGAGCTCTGTGGTGGTGCGCTCTCTAACACACACACACACACACACACACACACACACACACACACACACGGCTCAGTTCTCATTCCCCGTGTGCAAGGGGAAGAAGAAAGGGATGAATGGTAAGCAGGACATTAGCCTGCAACATATGATTTTCAGGAAAATCATGATTTAAAAGCCCAGAGTTGGGACAATCTCCCTACAAATAGGCCGTCCATTCTCTTTCTGTTTCAGCCAAGTTTCCTCCTAAGGCTGAGCCTTGGGGTTCATGCCCATACCTCTTTGCCTTCAGAGATTCCTGCCATAAAGCACGTTCACTATGTAACCTCATGGTCATGAACTCTGCACCCCCCCCCCCACACACACACACACTATAATGGGCAGAAACCATGAACCAGAATAAAATTTCCCTTCCCTGGACTAATCCTGTCAGCTGTTTTATGGAAGCAATGAGAGGTTACCTCAACTGAGTCCATAGATACAAAACCTAAACAAGCAAAATAGAAAACAAAATATAAAATAAAACAAAGGGGAATCAAGGACCATATCCAAATGCTTTGGTGAGAGTGAGCTTAACCTCTACTAGGTTATGTGAGGACAGGTCTGAGTGGGTCACCCGGCATCACTGTTGCTGAGCGGCTGACTCCTCCTCCCGGGTGTGAGAAAGCCCACAAGAACTCCATGTTCCCCCACTGGCCTGACTTTTAGAGTCCAAGCTCCAGAGCTGCCGATAAACCAACAGCTCTTTCTTTTCATTCTCCACAGAGCTATCACTAAAGTTCATCCTTGCAAGCCAAATTAAAAAAGAAATTTAATAAATTACAACTTTCAAAGAATGTTAAAAAAGCCCACGGGCGTCTAAGAAGTGCTTAAAAGAAACAACAAAGTCTTAAGCCTGAGACAAATGAGTTTACTGTGTGTTTACTGCAATGTTGACTTAACATCTCTCAGCAGAAGGTCTCCTACCTCCACTTACCGCGGCTTTGTATGATAATAGCGGCATTAATTTTAAAATAATCATGAATCAATCATAGGCTCTGACTCTTGTTTTTACTGGCAACAAAACACTCTAATTAGCACATTGGATGCTTTGCAGATAGGCACGGGGTGACAGCACTCTTCTGTTTAATTTCTCCTAATTACCCACAGTAAATGAGGCTGAAGGAGAACGAGAGCTAAGTTACAAACCCTGTTAACTTGTCCCAGGACATAAACACCTCGACCTTCCCATAGTGGATGTACAGAGCTCCGTAACCAAGACAACGCTGACTCTTAGGGGTACAGGGCTGTCCTGTACACGGTAGTATCAAACATAGCCTTCATCTCCAACCAACGGGTGCTGGCTGGAACATCTGTCCCCTAGTCCCTTCTCGCTCCAGACATTGCCAAATATTAACCGAAAGCCAAATTACCCAACTGAGAACCACTAGACAGACAAGTCGTCACTCCAAGCTAACATAAAGACCAAAGGTCACCACACACATTGCTCTAAAAGGTTGTGTTAAGAGACACTACAAGGCTGAAACATGTCTAACTGGAGATAGTTAAAACTGATTAAGGGACAGGAATGAAATGAAAAAGATATATCTAGCATCAACTTCAAAGAAAAATGAGCTGATTCAAAATTATCTCCTAGTTGCATGGAGCCTCTGGTTCCTACAAAGTGTAGGGGTTTCCTAAAGCATCTACCAAGAGTGTGCTCTGTTGTGTGTTTAGGCTGTTTCATACCAAACACTCCAGGAGGACACAGATGTTCAGGTACGGACTTGCCTTAAAGTCACTCTGCAGGAAGAACAGATCATGTGTGCTACACTGGATACCAACAGCTTTTCTGCTAAACATGCAATTTGGGGTTCTGCCCTCTTAGGAGGCACTGGTAGGGATGTTCCCAATGACCACACTATGGCAGTGAGCTTTTCTGGTCACCAGGGGCTGGTCCAGGGTGGCATGAGACCACGTATACACTTCGGGAACTGGTGCCACGCTGGACTTCATGCTTGTTTGGGCTTGCTCACTGGAATCTGGCAGAACAGTGGAGCTTAGAGCATCACCTGTCCTTCTGACTCTCCCAACTCCCCTACAAGTCACCATATTCCTTGATGTGGATGGTAGTGAAGAGCCATTCTTCAAGGCTGGGTGAGGGAGACAGGCAGTATCAGGAGTATCCCTCCACTAGCCCTCACTGATGTCCTATCTCTTCCCACTCCCGCCTCTACCACAGTGCAGTTATGGTCTGAGCATCCTCTACTCCAGTGTGGACACTCAAGGCCTTGTTAACAACCAGAGCTGTGTGCTATGTCTGCACTGAAATACTCTTGACAAAGCTCTTTCATCAAAATTACAGAAGCTGGAGCTGCTTACTGGATGTCACAGGCAGATAGGCTGTGTGCTTCACAACCATAAACTCTGATGTCCCAATCAAATGGCAAACCATGCTTCTGTGTTTTACGTCTCCATTTAGGAGGGAAAAAAATTATACTTGGTGCCTTACTAAAATAGCACACGCCTTCCTAAAGCTCCTACACAAGGCTCTGGTTAGGCCACCATTATTCCGTGTCAACAACACAGAGGACTGATGGGGATGGAGAGATACAGGGAGGGGGAATGAGATGATGTAGCCCGGGAGACTCCAGGCCGTCACAACCATTTACTCCAAGACATCATTGTCCCTGAGAAACAGGACAATGAGAGAACATATTGTTGGCAACTTCCCGTCCCTTACAAAACCGAGTGACCACAGTCTATTTCAGGAATCAATACAGACCAAAAAGTAAGGGCTATTTCTTGCAGGAAAATCTTTTTCCACTTGGCTCTGTATTGTCACGAGAGACTGAATAGCTGGTATTTTAAACTTCTTTTTATTACATTTTAAATATTATCCATTACATGCTGCTAATAATTCATCCGTTAAAAGACAAATATGAACTTTCTGGTTCATTAAATCTTACTAATTAAGCTGGATTTTAATGGAAGAAGGTTAAAAATGAAGTGCCTTGTGGGGGGAAAAAACATATCTAAGCACCGAAAGACAGAAATCTCCATTATGACTCCAATGTCAGTCCACCAACAATACCTGCAGCCCCGTAATAACAAAGGCAACTGTATCGAGAACAAGGAAGGAGAGCGAATTGGCCCGAGCCCATGAGAGTATTAGGAAGGGATGTTTTGCAGGCTGACACATTTCTGCATTATTTGCTGTGGATCTGATAGCCATACAAATTGGAACTGCCAGGATGTAATGATGACTTCCCCAGACACCTGAGAACACAGCCTTGAGTGAAGAGCTTACGCTGAGCCACGCGCGCCAATCCACTATCCAGGGAAGGTGTAAGGAAGTACCTCTGCTGCTTCTTAAAATGTGCTATGTTCCTACCTGGAATTTCATGGCCCCCAAACTCCTGATGCTAGCTGTACCCTGAACCTTCCCTCCCTCTCTCCCGACCCCGCATTTGCCTCCTCCCTTGAGAGCCTGGGCCTCCTTCAAGGAGTCTGTGAACAGCTGGTTCCTCTGCCCTAGGCTCACCTTCTCATAAATCAGAAGCCTCCAGTGGACATCAGGAGTGAGGGCAAACAGCTCATCTTTCTAACACAGTCAGACCACGCACTGCTAAAGCCATTTCTATCTAGCCTGAACTACACTATAAGAAACAAAGTCTTTTCAAGAGAATAAAAGTGATGGAATAACCCCGCACCACACACACACACATCAGACTGTCTAGTGAGAATTAAAATCCCACCACCCAGATAGAGAATGCATGTTTTTGAAATTCACAAAGAGTCAGACTAGGGTCGCTTCTAAGCCTACGATCTTCAACCCTTCAAATGCTTATCATCCGGTAATTACCGGACAGCAAGGTAACTGATAGCTACTCTGCTTCCTCTGTTATAGAACCATTTCAATAAAGACCAGGGTGAGCTGACGTCTAAGCAATTGAGTGTTGCAGGGACCCAGTCCATGGCTGCTCACTGAGTAACTTCAAATTTATATACAGTGGCACACAAATTATACACTATAAAATTCATATTTTGTATGAATTCTTTTAATATGTGGCTTTATCATGATTTACCATCATCGTCGTCATCATCACCTGCACTACTACGTTCTAAGATACTATTCAAGAAAGAATGTTGCTTGGTTTCTGTTGGAACTGTGATGGACTTTCACCCTACCATCACCCGAGGTGCTGATGCTGGACTCTTTATCCCAAGGCTCGTGCAGTCTCTGAAGTTGCAGCCGGCCCTGTACATTTTAACCTAAGCTGGTGAGAGCATCTCCTCTGCTCAATTAGTGTTGCTGCAGAATACCATTTCCTCTTGTGGCTGATAAAATATTAATCAAAAACAGGAACTGAGCGATTTCTCAGTGTGGATGTCTCCTAATGGTAATACAGGGCGGCAAAGAGAGATCTAGAGGTCGTTTAATAGTGACTGAGGAGGCAGAGAAGAATGACATGGAGACTAGGGAGATGGCAAGAACAGTCTGAGAGTCAGGCGAGTTGTCTCCACTCAGCACAGAAGAGAACTGGATGTCCACACACCAAGGTTCCTGCCAGGCCTGAGGAACAGTCTGAAGTAGCCTTTGGTGCTGTCAAAGGTAACAACAACACCATGGTGTTGCTGTTTGTATTTGTAATCTGAACTTCATTTTTCCACCCCTTCGAGGTTTCATGACTGTACTTCCTGCCTTAGTAAAGACCAGACAGCAAAGATAGATGAGTCTCAAACCTACATCGTGAGTTTACAACATCTGTCTTCTGCTTCCTTCTATCTTTCACCTCCACGGCGATGCATCCGTGTGTGAAAAGAACACATAGCTTCAGGTACACCCAGAATGGAAGTGCAATCGGCTTCAGTCAAATTGCTTCTTCTCTCTGACCCTGGACTTCCTGAATTAGTGCTACAATTGTCATCTTCTCCATCTAGAACCAAAAGTATGTTAACATCTTGGAAGGCATAGGTGAATTCTCTCCACACCCCACCATCCAACCCTGCCCCCATAAGCACATGTGCTCTCATAGGGCCAGAGCAGACTTATTTCCAAGTAGGCTGATGCCCCCAAGAATGAGTTTCTTTTTAAAATCAATGACTGACTATTATCTAATACTTTGAGAAATCCAGCTGTGGGCAACTGTTAAGCAACCCAACCTGAAAACCCAATATTTCTAATGCTTACCTTAAAAGATAAGATACGTACATTTTTTTTTTAGTGCCATGTCAGATGGTGTTCAAGTGGAAAAGTCTATGCAAAAGTCCCAAACTCTGATAACACCAGAATCTGGAACTCTGGCCCTCAGTATTGTCTACAACAGACTTTGGATTTGTTCTAGCGAAATAGAGGGACAAGTATAAAGCATTTTGAGAACACCTATAAAGTCAGAAACAGGCACAGCATAACCCCTAAAGGGGGAAAATGTGTGTTTAAAATTTACCTTAGGTAAATGAGAAAGTTTATATCACTGACGGGTGTGAATGTCTGGTCTCTCCCTTATGAGTAGAGCTGTCCACCCTACAAAGGATGGAGCCTGAGTATATGGGGAGTCTTCTATCATATAGCTAGAGGTTAGCAGTACCAGATTGAGTACTTTCGATACAGCTTTGATAATTTTCTGCCTTCTCTACACCTCCCCCCCACCCCCCGACTCTTTCTTAGGACAGTCCATCACTGCCTACTCGCTCACAGTGAAATGTTGCACTGAAAAGCAGAGACAATCTACAAGGTGAACACTGAAGCTTCTCTAGATCCCCTGGCATCAATAATCAAGCCCTGTGAGTGAGCTACCCAAGGTCGGGATGCAAGGCTGTCAATTCTTCATGATGTACTCACACAGAATGTGTTTGCTTGTCCGCTAAGGCCGATGGATGCATCTAGAACCAGCAATCTCCTTGGTCCTGCCAACCCATCCTCCATGAAGTGCCTATTTGTTCGGACTGCAGTCCAAACACCACTGTTCAGAGCTCTCTCTGTTCCTTTTACGTGTGAGTCATGGCAAAGTACAAACTCACCAATCTTCTATCAGAAGCCATCAAGGACCCCCCTCCCTGGACTCAAAAAGCTGAACTTCAGGGACTTTGGGTAAAAGGGAAGTCTCTATGGGAAGACTGGGTCTGGTGAGGGTGAACCCCTTCATCTAATGCATGAGCAGCAAGTGTGAAGATTCACAAAGCTGTCTTGGCATTCTGTCCCACAAAGTAAACACCACCACCCCCACGGCCCTCCCACCCACCTCCTCACATTCAGTGGCCATCCCTACTTGCCCGTGTCCATTTATAATTGGCTTTCTTGGTGCCACCATTGCCGAGCATTTGGCTTTCTTGGGATGATACTTTTTTTTTTGTCCTGCCCAAGCACCAGCAAGATTAAGGAGCCTCCCCTCTCTGCTCTGTGCGTGCAAAATCATCAAGCAGAGCCTAGGAATTACCACCTGCTTCCTCATCCTCAAAAAATGGAATTGAAAGTCTTGGAGACATTAAAACCAATTAATACTGTGAAATGCTGCTCAAATTACCCTCTTTAATGTGTGTCCTCTTAATTACCATCTGCTTTTACATCTAAAAACTTCACTCCGAGTGTTCCTGTCATGATTTTTGGCTCTTCTCACCGCAATCCATTAGAATGATAAAAAGCCATTTTAAAAGTTTAAAGTCTGGCTTAGCGATCCCACACCTGGGAACTCGCCCCATCAGAATCAAAGCATCCGTCTAGACTGGGCAAGGGTGCTGACTGCATCACTATTCATGGCCAGCACGAAGGGAAAAACCTCAGACACTGTGTGAAAGCCCAATAGACCCCATTTGGGGAATGGTCATGAAATCAGGATATAATTGAGGCAAGGAATAGTGTCCTCCTGCTTACGAGAAGAGCAAAATTCAAATCTCTATGCATAGACAGACCCTACATTTTATATCAAGCAGGTATGGGGGGGAGGGGCACGTAAAAGTCCTATCTTAACAACATTCAAACTGCCATAACAAAATGTCATGCCCATGAAGGTTGACTCCAGAGACTAGAAGTCTAAGGTCAAAGTGCAGTAGATGTGGTGTCTATGGACAGTCTACTCTAAGGGTGTGGAAGGCACCTCCTCACCTCATGTGGTAGAAGTGAAAATCTCTCTTGTACTTTTTGAAAAACAACACTCAGGCTTTCTATGAGAATTTCACATTTGTATTTGATCACATCTACCCCACCCCCACCCCCCACTCCCTGCTTCCTACTGTTCTGAGATTCCCCCAGGCCACATCCCACCTCAATGTCACACCCTTGTTTCATGGCCCACTGGGTCAAATGGGTATTGGCTGTAAGCATGAGCAAACCACCAGGATCCATACCCCTAAGGAAAACTGACTCCCTCCACTCCAGCTCAACTGCCAGGAACTCCTCAGCTAGGGGTGGGGACTTCATGTGGCCCTCCCTTCCATTCTGAAATGCTGATTGGTTAGACTTGGGCAAATCTCATCCAGGCAACCCCAGCTACGATGAGTACCTGATGCAACGGCTCTGTCATATCCAGAAGACATTTTTTTTTTGTTGTTCCCAGTCCTCCCTGACTTTTGCCTCTTACAGTAGTCACACTCTCTGTTCCAGTATATTCCATGAGCCTTGTGGGGAGGGAGTCTATGAAGACTCTACCCTAAAGCCCAATGACATCCTAAAGACATCCACACATGAATTGGGATTTCAACCTATCATCTTAAATAATGGAAACAAACATTCCAATCATAGCAAATTCTAAGTATATGTGTGTGTGCGCACACACACACACACACACACGAGTGTTTTATATACATATACTCATATGTGATATATGCATTCTACACATAATAGGAACACATATCATATGTGGAGGAAGCAGACTGCTGTGTCTTATCCTACATAGAAGGGTTTGAAATGGACAAGGCAGGAGGAGTGAAAAGATTGGCCCCAAGATGGGATCGAAATAATTATCAGAATAATGCACTGCTAATAAGAAAAACAAAGGGCAAAGACCTGGGTATCCCTCACTGAGTCTCAGATGTCCAGCCCCTGAGCAATGAAGCATGAGTGGTTTTAATCCTCATGCTTGGGCAACTGTGACTCCTGTTTCACAGAAGAAATAGTGGCACACAGATAAAGGTCAGGGCCACTTGTACTTGCTTCAGAGACTGTCTCTGTCTCTGCAGAACCATCAAATGGCAACCTCAGACCAGAACGATAGCTCAGCCAAAATTAGATTTAGACAACTTTGCAAGTGTTATGTAATCAGTGTGAGATATCCATCTCGGGATGCTGAGAAGACTTCCTGAGATTTTCTGCGATGGTACACATCACCTTTGCTGGTCCTACAGAAAAGCATGCCTAGAAGCACCTCGGGATACATGTTTATGTCTGCATGTGGATGTCTGGTACAGTGTTGAAACACTACTTAATTCTCAGTGAAGTCACATGCAAGGTATTTGTGACATGTTCTCCAGGAGCTAAGAAAGATCCCAGCCCTGGTGGGGAGCAGACACTGTTGGGCAGAATGGAGGCCTTCAGAGCGAGAAGGCACACTTTCTGTGAGGCTGGGAACTTTTATATGCGGCTGGCCCATTTCCCAGGACATTCCGCGGCGCCTGGTACGCGGCTGACATTTCTATGGTTTTCTGAAATAAATGGAATCTGGGCACCTTGTGAATATGCCTTGTTGCTATTAAAACTGTGAGTTTCTACTTGTGTAGAAATGAAACAACACCACCAAAATTACTCCTGTGGGAATTGTGTGTGCTTTACGTGAAGATAACTTTAATAACGGCAAATACAAACCAGCAACAACTGCCACATACAAAACTCCAATTAAAAGGCACTGTGCCAGGCCTTTAAGGACTTACTTCACGTTATTCTTGCAGGATGCCAAAGAGATGCTAGAACTCTCGGATAGGGGCCAAGGAAATGGGGGTGCCAAGAATTTAATATCCTAGTTGAAGGATGTCTAGCTAGTCGTGAGCACACTGGATGAGCAGGCTTGTCCCTCATCAATTCTCTCCATCTCTGTGTGTACCTATGTGTTCAATGACTGATGAAGAGAAGATTAAACAGTAGAGCATCCTGGTCAATTTCATATGAGCTTCTCTTCCAGCAACCCTGAGTCCTGGGGAGGGCTGAGGATTGTGATAGGTGTATTAGTGCCCGGGAAAATTTCAGTGTTGGCACTCTCTGGACCACAAAATGGCAGTTACAGGATCCAAACCCAACTGTATCCTCCTCTCTGATGGCTCCCATCATAATTCAGCAGACATTCATTGAGACACCATTATGATATCATGCCCCCAGTACATATATTGACTTGATAGTGGGGCAAGAGGTGTGCACTTAGAGCACAGCTCAAAACAATTCTAGTTCTGGCATTTTTCAGTGGCTCATCCTATTATTCCCCTGTGGATATTTAACTCATCACAATACACTAGGAGACTAAGAACAGTGTGTGCATGTCTGGCGGAGGATCACGTGTGCATGTGTGTGATACGAGTTTAGCAGGGAGAGGACCGGGTATCCCGTTACATCTGATAAATATTCTGTCAGAGGAAAAGTAATTCAATAATAAATGAGGCGTTCCATGCTACGTCGGCTTCGGGAGTATCATTCACACTACGATAAATCTGACCTAAGGTTTTAATATTAGAAGATATCTGGTTCATATTTGAAGGATGGCCACCCTGGTTTCCCAAATAAGAACTGCATGTAGGATTTGTGTATGTGTGTGAAACTTTAATATATACATATAGGAAGCCAACAGATAATATAGTGAAAATTAAGATCACCACTACTGGGGAGGAGAAAAGATGGCTCCTTAGAAATCAAACCCATGTGTCCAGAAAGACGGCGAGAGCTAGCAAAGGCAGCTGAACACTGACAGCACGAGCCCTCATCTGTGGCTTGTACTTTGAAGCTGCAGATGAAATCGTGCAGCTGGTCTTCACGTTCAATGATGGAACCATGGCCGCCTCTCTTATTCAGGTATTCGATGCCTCGATGTAGACTTTTTAATAGTCTAATTTTTAAAATTAGAAATTAAAATTGAAATGAAGTAGTATCAGGAAAGTGGTTGTGTTTAAATTATGTTGAGTGACAGTAGACATTTCTTTCAACTAGACATTTGCCTATTCATTCACACACACACACACACACACACACACACACACTCACACACACATAGATACATATAGACATTAGGCTGGAGAGGGAGCTTGGAGGGATTGATGGAGATGGTACATGTCCAAAAATATGAAGGACTGTGCTTAAGGAACAAGAGAATAGACGGGCTAAGCGTAATGACATTGTCAACATTTCAAGTCTGTACAAGGACTCCAAGCTCACAATGTGCTTCCGAATGCCCCCAAACCTCTGAACACGAGAGTTGAAAATAGACAGCTATGCAATAGTAGCCATAGTGTGATGTATCATGCAGTTACAACAAGGAAGGCTGGTGATGGCTGTGCCCCTTGACCTGGAGGGAATCGGAGAGACATGCAATGAGAATCCGTTTAGGGCGCACAAACAGGGCAGCAAATAGGTCCAGCACAGATGAACATTAGGGGAGGGAGAAGAGCAAGGATGATAGGAGGGGCCTCCGGTGGCTTTCAGCTATAGGCCCTGGCCAGCAAGGATAGCTAGCACGGAGACTAAGATGGGAAAGGTTTTGTCCTTGAATATTAGCATGGAGTCCTTGGCTCTAAGAAGCACATCTACTCCCTTAATTGTGAGAAACTGTTAATGGAAGAGGGAGGGGAAGGAAAAGAAGAAGAGGAGGAAGAGGAGAAAGAGGCAGGGAGGAGAAGAAGAGGAAGAGGAGGAGGAAGAAGAGGAGGAAGACGAGGAGGAAGAGAAGGAAGAGGAAGAAGATGAAGAGGAGGTGGAGGAGGTAGAAGAGGAAGAGGAGGAAGAAGATGAGTAGGAAGTGGAGGAGGCAGAGGAAGAAGAGGAGGAGGAGGAGGAAGAGGAAAAGGAGGAGGAGGAGGAGAGAAACAAAAAAAGAAACCCAATAACACAAAGATCTGCTGGTCAAAGGCCATACACCACCAGGAGTCTTTCAACTTTGACAACTTGCCCAAACCGGGGCACTCTGACATTGCGTGACCAGAATGTGCTGACTTGTTGGGGAGAGCACTTTCTACAAAGCCACCTTCCCAGAAGAACGGGAGCTGCAAGTGCTGAGCCTGCAGAGGAGCCTGAGCCGGCAGGTGCTAAGGCAGGTGTGGAAGCTACTCCTACAGAGACCAGGATGCCAGAAAGCTGACAAGAATTTTCCAGTTCTCTAAGCACCAGCAGCAGACAAACAGGGAGCCTGTGGGTCCTCTGAGGCTCCCAAAGAGGAGCTCAGGCCCTGTGCAGGTCACCCACTGCCCCTGGGTCCACCTAAGGGAGGTGACCACAATGCAAGTTACTAGAGGTAAATATACACCCAAGAAGAGCTTGCTGCCCATCTACATAATGCTGCTTAACTCGCTGGGTCTGCAGAAAGCTCCTACTAGGTTCTTCTGGCCTTACAAAAAAATTATATCTTAATCCCCCTCCGAATGTGAGATCAATAACAGAAAAAATATGCGTTTCCCCTCATTTGTGTGTGTGTGTGTGTGCATGTGTGTACATGTATGGTATGTCTGGAGGCCTGAAGCGGATGTCAGGAATTCCTCTTCTGCCATCTTCATTAAAGCAAGGTCTCTCAATTAAACCTAGAGCTTGCCCAGATGGTCTTGCTACCTAGCTTGCCCTGGGGATCCCTGCCTTCTGAGAGTGAAATTACAGATGGGCCTTCATGCCCATCCAGGGGTTAAGTGGATGCTCAGATCCAAACTCCCGTCCTCATTTTAACTACTGAGCCATCTCCAGACCCAAGGAAAAAAAAAAAATGAATGGCAAAATGTCTGTTATTCCCACAACACAGATTATAGCTGACTTACTAGAGTCATATCCCTGGCTCCTACACAGCAGGGGCACATCATAGTTGTCTCATCAGTGGCCTTGGAGAATAAGGAAGCAGACAGATAACCCAGGGTGACATTATCTATGTATATCTCCGTTCTATTCCTGCATTTTTATATAGCCTGGAAACCACCTACATTCTGTTCCTTTTAACTTGCTGGTTCCACTTAATAATATATAACAAGACTTCTACTTCCATTCAGGGCATTGGAGCCTCTCTATTTGGTCCTGGGACAGGCAGTGATGCGGTGCACTTGGTTGGTCAGACAGTGGCTACCTGTGGCAAAAGATAGCTAGGGAGGGTGGTTACATTTTCTCTAACAGGGAAAGATGCAAAATGGATGATGCAACTTCACCTGTTCAGGGAAGCCACAGGGAGGTCAGGGTTACTGTGACTTTTTTTTTTTTTAATTTACTAAATGACTTGTGCCTCCATATCTCCTGGCTATATATGTACATGTATCTATGATACTTATACACGCATATGAATTCTTCCAGACGAATTAATAGTGCAAATATGCCAAGGAGGAAAATGTGATGTGTCTTTTAGTGAGCTCACATGCTGATTTCGGGCAATGGTATGTGCACACACACACACACACACACACACACACACACGTTCTCGAGCACACCTACTCCTCTGCAGCTGTTGCACGTAATTAATGTGCTAATTATACATAATTATCTAATTACTAAAAGAGGGAGTCAAAGCAAGTGCGGTAGTAAAGATATCAAAATCTGCTCCTTCTAGAATGTTCCACAGCATGGGCTGTCTCGCTGAACTGGAAAGTCACCCTACGTGCGCCCCACTGAGGCTCCGTGCAGAGAGATATTCAGGGAGCACTATGAACAGGTGAAGTTGCATCATCCATTTTCAGGATAGACTTTTCTTTATATGTTTATACATGGAATAACATTTTATTCCTTGCAGTGCTGTGGGACCCAGGACCTGTAACTGGTTCATGCGCATGAAGATGTTTCCAGACGGGCTATTCTCAAGAATGTAAGTGGTTATATCAGTTTGGTCGGCAGCATTCTTCTGGACCCCAGGCGGTTTGTCCAAGGCTGGCCCTGATAAACACACAGTAAACCATCATCATCATCACCACCACCACCACCACCACCACCATCATCATCACTGATGTGCAGTGGTAAGTGAATGGGCACAGGACAATGTCGGGGACATGCTGTCAGCCCTTGCCTGGAACTGAGGTAGGTGACGCTGACATGGGAGGCTCTGGTGAGCACTGCAGTTCTAAAATGCTTTCTCTACTGAATCCTTTCCGCCATATGCCCATCTGTAAAGGTCAATGGGAGCCGCAGCAATCCAGGCCAGACAACTGCCGTCCCCTATAGACCATCCAGACGGCTGCCGTCCCCTATAGGCCATCCAGACGGCTGCCGTCCCCTATAGGCCATCCAGACGGCTGCCGTCCCCTATAGGCCATCCAGACGGCTGCCGTCCCCTATAGGCCATCCAGACGGCTGCCATCCCCTCATCCTAACGTGAAGCTTTTCATTGAGCCCAAAGGAAACACTTTACAGTAAGGTGACTAGGACACTAGGAAGCCTCAGACTTGATGGAACACAAGAAGGACCATAGCTGTAGATGCACTGTTCAACCCCTGCTTTCTGGGAGCAAATGACTCTGTCTGTCTGTCTCCTTCTCTCTCTCTCTCTCTCTCTGTATTGTTCTCTGTCTCTGTCTCTCTCCTCTCTATATGTACTATATGTACTATATGATGCACATATATATGTATACATATGTGTATATATATCTGTACATATGTGTATATGTATACATATATAGAGAGACAGAGAGATGTATACACATGTATATGCATACACATCTATCTATCTATCTATCTATCTATCTATCTATCTATCTATCTATCTATCTAGGTGGGATCCCTATAGAGCTGGCTAGCCTTGAACTCACTATACAGCCCAGGCTAGATTCAAATTTAACAGTCTTCTGCCCCAGTATCTTGACTGCTGGGATCACCGGCATCCTTCAGTATGTTCTGCCCAAATGATGTAATCCTGTGGCCAGTCCTGATCCCGGTACAGATTCACTCCATATTTGAGGAGAATAGCCTCCTGCAGACAGAGAAGCCACACGTTCACATCTCCGAGGTGTAATTTGTTGATCTGACAACTCACAGTCCTGCCTTTTTTCCAAAACATGATTCAAGGTACCCCCACCCCCTTTAATGCTACCATCAGGATGCAATGGACCATGGCAAGCAGAAGGAAGGAAAACACAAGCCAGTTGGAGCCTCTGAAGGCGCATGCTCATTACTTTTCCTATTTAACTTTACCTTTTAATCTTGGGCCGTAAAAACTGTCCTAATAAAAGATCCATAAATATCTCTGGAATGTGCAGACGAGAGACTTTGATGGCCCAGGAGCATATGCTAAGCTCCCCTTCTCTCTCCTGTCAGGAGAAGTACTGGGCTGCCAGAGGGGGCAGGCTGGGTAGAAAGAAAATCCAACACCCAGGATGAACAATTATTCCATATATGTATTATGTGTGTGTGTGTATTATATGTTCCATATATTGCATTATATGAACTATATCATTCTGCATTACTTAATATATGAATATATATGAGAGCACAGCAGCAGTCTAGGACAGGAAACTCAGTATATTTTGATTCACAAATCTCTTTTCCTATAGTTTCACTCTTCAGAGAGTAAGGACTCCATTTATATTTGTTAGATAAATGAATGAATGAATGAATGAATGAATGAATGGATAGATCTATTAGAATACTGTTCTTCTTTAAATGTTAGATTTATTTTTTTTCTGTGTTTGGCTGTTTGGCCTGTACACATGTATTTGCACCACATGCATGCCTGGGGCCCAGATCAGAAGAGGGCATCAGATATCCGAGAACTGAGCTATCAAATGGTCATGAACCACCACACAGGTTCTGAGAACCAGACTTCAGTCCTCTGTGAGAGCAGGAAGTGCTCTTAACCACTGAGTCATCTCTCCAGCCTCAAATAGTGTTAAGTTCTAGTTCTAATCATGCTTTGGCTCTTAAGTAAATATAATGGCTAAATAATTTTGAATTAGATATGGGCTTTCTTGAACACATTTAATTTTACTTAAGAATGCCTCCCCTCTTTCTTCCTTCCTTCCTTCCTTCCTTCCTTTCTTTCTTTCTTTCTTTCTTTCTTTCTTTCTTTCTTTCTTTCTTTCAGTTAGGAACACTGAATATTCTTTTTTTCTACCAGCTCCTTCCAAGTTTAAATTCCGGAAATAAGCCTGTGTTAAAAAGTAACTTTATCATTAGAACATCTTTCTGTATGAACAGTTCACAAGGAGTGGTCTTTATAACGTTGTATATAGATGCAAGTTTATGGGAATTTGCAACTTAAACTACTAAAGACCGACTTTTTCATCGATTTCTATGGCATTTCCTTTTGCGAGTGCACACTACTCTGGGAGAATTCTGCAGGGCTGCCTTCCTTGTCATGATATCTTGACTACCATGATGCCCAGGGTTGTGTACATGCCAAGTTACATCTGTGAATTGCAGCCTTGGACAGAACACCGTCCCTGTGAAGCCAGTGTTTCTGACAGTTGCTGATCTGGTCAGGATACTTACTCTTCCTTTTCCTGTGGAGAGTGGAGGCCTGAGAGTCCATCTTCCCCAGTTACAGGGCAAGAATGTGCAAGAGCAGAAGCGGTATGACCCAGCACTAAACATAACCTGTCATAAACAGCACGCTGTACTTAATATTCAGAACAAGACATCTCTGTCACATTCTCGAAGACCCTTTTGACAAAAGCCATCCCACGGCTGCCAGGAGTATCGAGTCCAGCTGAGGACAAACTTCAAGATGAACCTGAAATCAATTTGCCATCAAATTTTCATGCCTCTCCCAGACTATCTGTGGCATTTTAATTACAAGCACCCTAGGCGGGGGGTGCTACAGATATTGACACTTGGCTCCTACAATAAACTTTATTGGCAACCTCTGTCTGCATGCAGGACTCGCCTAGAATAACAAGAAATGTATGAGCACGTGTAAGCAGAAGTGGAGTGTAATTGCTCAAAATCACTTTTCCACCCAAAGGGGCCTGGGCATTATTTAGCTTGGGAGATAGGACAATAACCTGACTTGTATAAATGACCGGGTGTGGCGAGATGGGTCAGTGGGCAAAGCATGTGCCACAAGGATGAGGAGCTGATTTTGGATTCATGAAATCCATGAAGAACTGGACATGAGAACACATGTCTGTGTCTGTACTCCCAGTGCTTGGTGCTGAGATGGGACGTAGAGACAGAGACTCTCTAGAAAGCTTACAGACCATGAGAAAGCTGCTCAAAGTTAAGGAGGGTCAATATCTGAGGTTGACTTATGATCTCTACATGTACACTCTGTGGCACACACCTCCTTGCACACATAAACAGGTAAGCATGCACACACATGCACACATACACAGATGATGTACGCATAATCTTCAGATTCGATGTGTGGCCATGTCTTAGGAGCCTGAATTGTCCTAGGGTCCCTGACTATGGGACAGCACAGCGTCGTCTTGTTTTCTTCTGTATGGGATGCTTATTTCTGAAATGCATCATTTCCCAGCCCTCCAAGGACAGAATGGACCAAAGGCTTGAGTTAAGGGAATGGAAACACTTGCTGCTGGTAGTTGGGGAAATCTGTGTGTTGGGCTGGCAGACACCTATTTGTCTCAGTACCAAGAGGAGCCAGCCTCTGACATTTCCTGAATCCCGCCCAGGCTGTTAGATGGGCTGTAAATATCAAGGGAAAGTGAAGGAGGCCTTGCAATTCGCCAGCCATAAAAGATCCTTGCTCTCTGAAAAGTAACAACTTTAGGACTGCAGACTTATGGGATCCTGGAACCAAACTGAGTACTCCTCAGTAGGAAATGGAGGTGCTGAGTTGGCACAAAGGTGATGGTCACAGTGTTGCGGTATGTTTCCCAATGTCACAGACACTGGGGCTTCTCTCAATCAAGCTGCCTGATATGGATCCAATATTCTGATAAATATAACAACTGGCTTTCTGAAAACGAGAGAGGGTGTATAAACAGGCACACATGGCTATAATACATTCTCTGGTACAAAGGACAACTGGTGTGGTCTTCACCAGTAAGAGATGTGCAAAACTCTTTGTTACAAATGCCACACAGCCAACAGATGCTCCAGGGAAGCTTTTATTGATTCGTGACAAACACTTGTATCCAGAGCTGAGCTACGACCCAGCCTGGGGAGCAAGTGCCATCCCCTCTGAGTGCAGCTTGATGATTCAGAGTGAATCACTTAGTGTGAACACTAAGACAGATGTATTCAGGCGTTCCACACATTCTTCCATTGTGTGAGTGAATTCTTTGCTGGATTGGATAGTTCAGTTTTTAATTAGGTGTTTTGTGCATTAACTGTGTAGCAGGTTTGTTAGGCTGCAACTTAGTCTGCAATGGCAACACTGTAGCCACCTTCTCCATCAAGACCAGGTAGATGGTGTGTAGGTTTTGCCCGTTCCTATGGGGTAAATAGACCTGTAGCAGCTGCTCTCAAGACTTCAAGGCAATAATGCAGGGTCTGAACAAGTTTAGATCTTTCCACTGTTGGAACACAATTGACCTAGGAAGTCACTCTACCAACCGTTTGACTTTAGGATATGGTGTTGCCATTTACAGAGTTAGTTCACGGCAGAGAACCATGTGTTCCAGTCAGAGAACGAAATTTTCAAAAAACAGTATTTTCCAACATTTAGAGTGGGCTTTTGAGTTTGTGTTGGGAAGCACTGACATCTATCCTTGTCCCAAACTTGGCCCCCGGGCCACAAACTGGACGTGGCTACCAAAGCATCAGTAGTGGTCAGATGTGGTTTTTAAGAAAAGAAAACTGCAGAAAGCATAGAGCTCTGATATTAATTGAATAATTTAGTTACTGTATAGCCCCAGGGTCCCGTAAGAGGAGAGTTCCCTTTGCAGTGAACATAATGAGCACTATACAAAAGTATACAGGTAGACACACACACACACACACACACCAGGAGATTCTGCCAACAAACCCATATGTTGTCATGTTGTCCTTTTAGAGAAGGACTCTTTGGAACACAGGCTGGTGATCTATGCCTGGAATACACAGCAGAAGATTATCAGAGAGTTGTATCTGAAAGAGTTGGTAGGTCGACAAAGAAGGTGGGAAGAACAGCATTAGGCCCCACCTATCACAATAGTCAACTGCAGTCCCTGTTGACAGGGCTATCAATAGACAGCCTCCCTGTTAGCTTTCTCCTACTCCCTAGAGGTTTTTGTTTTGTTTTGCTTTTAATAAGAAACAAGCATGGAGCTGGAGAGATGGCTCAGTGGTTAAGAGCACTTGCTGCTCCTGCAGAGGTTCAGTTCCCAACACTGCATTGGGCAGCTCACAATGACCTGTAACTCAAGCTTCTGAGAATCTGCCACCTCCACTGGTACCCATATTCATGTGCATATACCTACATATAGACACATATGTGCACAGACTTAAAAATTAAATGAATACTTTTAAAAGAAAAAAATGCAATTTTGTTATGAATTAATCGCTTTCGTTACTATGGCAAAATTGATTCATCAAGCTGGAGTACAGGACTGCGCTCTCTCTCTCTCTCTCTCTCTCTCTCTCTCTCTCTCTCTCTCTCTCAGCAGCACACAAGAGGAATAGCAGCTACAGCAGCAGTGCATCATGTCTCAATTCCATGACACCACATGCAGTTTCTGCATGTATCAAGAGGCATCATTTTTGCAGGCTTGACTAGGGACAGGACCAAAACAGGATGCTGGGTGCAGCCCCAGATAGGATGTCCACAACATGGATGCCATGTGCCTGTTTCCTCAACAATAAGAGACATGATGTGACACGCTGGGGACTTGTTTGCATGGATCTGCAAAGCATCACATCATAGACAGCATTTAATGGGCTGCGCACACTAGCCATCTTCCAAAGCACTCCCAGGAGAGGGTACAGCTGTGACACATCTACAAGACATGAACCAGAGTACGCTGGCACTTGTCCGAGACAGGGTTTGTTCGTTGCCTTTTCCAGTTTTATCTGTGTCCCTGATGGTCAGTTGCTTAAAATAAACATCCATGGTTCCTGGGCATAACTCATGCTTTGCAATTTAAAATGAGATCTATAGTGCTTCGCCAAAAAATTTAATTTATTTTTTATCACATGTACATACACACATATGCATACATAAGTATACATGTGTATGTATGTTTGTATGTGTGTGTGTATATGTGTGCGCGCGCACACACACACACACACATACACACACACACACACACACACACACACACGTGCATCATGAGTGTGTAGCTGCCTGCAGAGGCCAGAAGAGGATGTCAGAGTTCTTGGAACTAGAGTTACAGGTACTTATGTGTTGCCTAATATGGGTGTTGGGAACCAAATTTGGGTTGTTTGAAAGAAGAGCAGCAAGTACCCTTAATGCTGAGCCATCTCTCCAGCCTTGGCTTTTTCTTCAGTATAGTTTTATATTTGTGTATATTTGTGTTGTGTGTATGTACATATGTGCAAGTAATGCTCACACATATTTGAGTGTGGAGACTAGAAGTCAACTTTAGGTAACTTCCCCTGCTGCTCTCTATACATGCCTCCCCCTACCTCTTTGAATCAGGATTTGGCATTTCAGTTCAGTTGGCTGCCAGGGACCCTAGGATCTGTCTCTGTCTCTGTCTCTGTCTCTGTCTCTCTCTCTCTCTCTCTCTCTCTCTCTCTCTCTCTCTCTCTCTAGGGTTACTCAGCTAGAGCCAAGTGCTCAGCTTTCTTAAGTGGGTTCTGGAGATCTGAACTCAGGTCCTCATGCTTATTCAGCAAGCAATTTACCTGCTGAGCCACCTCCCCAATCCTTACAAAATTAATTTATATTCAGATATTATTACCGTCCGTTGTTCCTTTGAAAACATAGCATCGCACAGAGAAATCGCTACCGTTCTCTTCTCTCAGCACATGGACTGGTTCAGCCTGTGCATTCGCTCACTGTTGGCTGAACAGGTAACAAGCAATACTATCGGGGTTGACCTCTTCATCTGAGATCACGTTGTCCTTGTTAGAAGAATCTTGCTTCTCCTGTGTGTTCAACAGTGGTATAGAACAGACAGGGCCTGAGTCTTACCATAAAGCAGGCCTCTGGTAAGTTATAATTAATCAGCTCCTAGCTTCTAACAGGAGCCAGCTGGTGAACGTGACATTGGGGGAGCTGGGAAGGCGTGGCAGTGAGATACGAGGTCCCTTGCTGGTCTCGGGGCATTTGGGTAGGTGGGTAGGACTGTGGAGATTCTGAGCACCCCCTCTGAGGACTGGAGAGAATAAAATACAAAAGAGAGAATGCTCAGATTTCCTTTCATTTTTGTCTTTCTTCCCTTTCTCAGGTTAAAATGAAATTTGAGGACCACGGGCACGAGACTTCTGGCTTGACAGAGTGACTAAGTCACTGAGAAGACTTTCCTCTGAAGCAAAAGTGATGTACAATGTTGATGTGTGCCAGGAACTCACTTGGGCATGGGGCCAAGAGAATGTGGCCTGTCGGTCATCCACCCGGGAGCTAGAATGCAGAGAGTCCAAGCACGTTTGAAGAGATGCCTTACAGTTCTGAGGCAGTCTTTTCATATCAACAGAAGCCCTTGCCCCCACACTTGAAGATTCTTGTTTCTGGCTCTGGGAAGCTGCTGTTGGCAAAGACATACCTCTTAGGCACAAACCAACGTGATACTCAAGCAGACCCTGTGGTGCCAGGGGTCTGGAAGGGGCCAGGCCAAGGTGGTAAACCTTCCTACCAGACCATCTCTTGTCTCTTGCATTTAGCCAAGGCAGTGTGCTCCACAGAGCCAACCCTTGCCTGGCTCCAAACCATGCTGCTTGTGATTAAGGAAAGGCTGAGTCTGCACCACAACTCCCACCCCCGAGCCCCAGAGTACCCTCCACCCACTCTCTACGAAATCAGTTCATCTGGGTAATTTTTAAAGCGCAGCACGTGGGCCAGCTGGAATTAGTTGCCTCTTCCTGGCCAAACGTTTGGGGCTCCTTCTAGCATTCAGTCTGCATGCTGTGTGTGCTAGCGAGATCTGGAAGGCATGTCCAGGATTGGGAAGGAGGGTGTTGCTGACCACAGGACCTGCAACTTCCCTACGCTGGAGCGAGAAAGAAGCCTGGCCTTTTCAGGCAAGCCACTGAACTCTGTCAACCAGCGATCATCTGGACTTGGGTATCTAACCTCACATTCACTGGCTTCTAAGCTTAAAGCCCCCATCCCAAGTCCTTAAAAAAACAGAAGATGATTTTCCAGGGAAGCCTGGGGGGGGCAGGGGGAGGGGGTGAGTGGGCTTATTTATGCTGCTCTCATCCAGAACAGGTTTGATAGGAGAGCCGCTGGACAGGGCCTGCTTGGCAGGATGCTGCCTTCCTTCTAGAAAGCAGGCTACTTAGATAAGGTGCAGCCGGAAGCAGCCTTGAACACTTGGCAAGTATGTTCATTTAGAAGGAAGTAATATAAACAGAAGGGCAGAATATTCTGTCTGCCTCCTCACTCCAGCCACAGGGAAGGTAGATAATTAGACTTCATTTACAATCCCTGAGCTTTCAGAAATAAGACCTGTTTTTTTTTTCTTTTCTTTTCTTTTTTTTTTTAAAGATCTTTTAACTTTGAAGTTCTGGTGATTGGGGCGGGGAGCTGCCTTGTGTGAAATGTGCCTGGCCTATTGTATTTGGGGGAGTCAGAAAAAAAAATCAGGGACAATAATAGCCCTTCACGGAGGAGACGGGATTGTGTTCAACACACCATTTATCTCCTTTTGGACACAAAAGCATATGTGCAAATATGTCCATTTATACATTCTTCTTCTGGGGGCCTACGACTCTTCCGAGTCATTATTCATATTAATTAATGTGTGTTTGGTTTCTAAACTGCTGGGCTTAAGAACTCAAGTTGAGATGTGCTAGGGAAGTCAATACCCCAGCACTGCCTGTGACAGGGGAGGGGGAGGGGGTGGAGGTGGAGCTAATGGGCTGGATCCAGCCTTCCCTGGGGTGAAGGGAGCTTCACACATCTGGGACAAGAGAATAAGCCCCATGATGGGCCTTACACTTGCTGTTTGGAGACTGGCATTCATTCTTCCGCCCTCCTGGATTCACAGAGAGGTTTTCAGGATAAACTGGGTCATATTTCATAAATTCTGAGTGTTCAAGGAAGGGAAAAATGATAGTATTACTGAAACAGAGTCCACACAATTCTATCTTCTGAAATGACCCAGCTCTCTGAGCCTGTTCAAGGCAGTTCATCAGCAAAGCACTCTGCATGGGAGCCAGAAAAGGGAGCTGGGTAAGGAGGCATGAGAAAAATATCGGAAGAGGTCTGTGAATACCTTCAAAAATTCCAGGTAGACGAATGCCTTTCAAGACACTGATCTTGCTAATAAACATTAGTTCATAAAATAATTTAGTGTGCATATGTGGATTTTAGAGAACACTCTCTGAAAGAATTTTCTGGAAAAATAAAAGCATCCTTTCTGTACACTGTTTTAAAACTTTTACCCGCTTCCCCCAAAGAGCTATTTCCGAATACAACCTAGAGATATATTTTATTTCAGTTTTGCACAGATGCGTCTCTACACACCTGCTATTCTGGTTATTTATTAACCGTGCCTAGTTTTGTAGTTTCCAGCTTTATATCTTTAAAGTCGTTAAAACTCAACAAGAGGATTAATCACAAAAGAAATCTATCAAATACGGTTGCCAAGCACTTTTCCCCCTCCCTGACTGACATCTTTAAAATGTATTTTAAGGTTATTTATTTCATCACACCCAGGGAATAAAAAAATAATAACTTGCAAGCCTCCAAGTTCAGAGAAAGCATAAAAACGTGATTTACTATTTGTTATACAGTTAGGCACATGCATATTATACGTTGCATGTTAATCTCCAGCGAGCTAAGTTTAACAAACTTGACAACGCTACCGTTTGCTAGTGAGGAGAAAGAATTGACATCTGTTTGCTTCCAGATAGGATTCCTTCTGTGTATTTTCTGGTAAACCGATTGAAGACAGGCTGTTTAAATGGGCAGTCAAACCACAGTGCCCCCTGGTGGAGAAATAGTAAATGTGCTGTTAAAGACACCTAATTGTTAAAGTGTGGAAAAAAAGTTTCAAATAAAGAAAAAAAATACAGATAAGAAGAGTTCAGCTTATGGGTGATTTAGTGGATGGAGAGAAAAGACTTGCATTAAATTCCTCAAAATCACCTTGAGCAGACATGATGTTTGACAATGAAGAATTAAATATACTGAATTATACCCTGAAGATTTTGTGTTTGGAGTCAAATTGAGAATCACAGAGTATACATACTTTAAAAGTAAATTTACACCAGTGGATCATCCGGCAGATACACACAGGTGGACTTACTTTCTGAATGTTCTGTGAAAATGCAAGAGAGCAGATTCCAGATTTTACCAGGGGACCAAAGGACTCCATCTTCCCCTCATGCTCTTAGCAAGCTCCTCTGATAAGCAGCTTACAGGGAATTTCCTCGGGTCAGACATAAATAGACAGTCTCAGGTTCCCTTAATCCAGGCGCACATCGCTTGCAAGTTAGACCTCATAAATCTCAAACCCAGTCGAAGCACACGAAACGAAATGTTCTTAGAAGGCTCAGATACACTAAATGAGAGCCTCAGCACCACAGACTCATTAATCATGCAAACAATACTGACGCCTCGCGCTGATCTTAAAGGACCCCCCCCCCCTTTTCTCCGAAAGCACCCTCCCTTCACCTCTGGCTATCTCGGGAAGGAGAGAAGTCAGGAATGGATGAGCGCCCCTCACTCCTTCATCGAGAGAGAAGCATCGTCAGTAACAGTTCAAGGTCAGACTGCAATTGTGGAGTGAAAAGAGCCACAGTTTCCGGCTTTGCTAATCACGCTTTGCTTCTGATGTAAAGTATTTCAAGATATTTGTCAGACTGACAAGATGATACTGACAAGGTGAAAGTCCACGGGGGGGGGGGGGTTGGATGGGGGGAGGGAACAGGCTCACCAGCTGAAGAACAGATAAACAGGACAGGAATATATCTCTACCATAGAATAGTATTCAAGAATTAGAAAAAAAATTAAAAAGTATCGGCAGAAGCTGTTAACAAGTAAAATTTGAAATCAGGATGCCATGTGAATTAAAACACACAGAACACCGTGTATGCTGATTCCGTTTCTCTGAGGTGCCCCCCAGCAGGCAAGTACTTAGAGACAGGAAGGAGCTTTGCCACTGCCTAGGGCTATGTATGTGTTTGGGAGTGAGGGGGGGCGGTTGATGTGGTACCTAAGGATGCAGGACATTTTTTAAGAGCCAATTCAATGTTCTGAAGTTGGATTTTGTTAATGGATGCACAGAGTTGTGGATCGACTAGAAACAACTGGATCACACACTTTACATGGGTGGCTTATATGGCAAATGTGTTATATATCCACTCAGCTGGTTACGGATAAGGAGGCCACGGAAGGCTGGAGGCGGATGACTCCGCAAAGTTCTAGTGCCTGTCAAATTTCCCTGTTTAAAGGAGGAGAACCAAAAATGAACTAACCCAAATCACACCGATAAAAAAAAACAAACACACACCAGTAGGACTCGGGATGCAGTGCCGATCTCTGGTAACCTGAGTTAAGCAGGACCCCAACTTTATTTTTGCAAAGGGTTCTGACTCAGCTTTCCTTCCTTCAGATCTGGAAGGTAATGATGGAAATTCTGGGTAAAGAGGACTTTCCACCCTCACTGCTTTCCTCTCCTGTGCTCCCCAACTCCCTGGAGATCCAGATGCAATTACCCTGGAACATCACTACTTCATAAGAAGTCCCCTGGTGATGCTAACATCCAGCACAGGCTGAGGACCACTGCTTGGGAGTGGGCCAGCCTAATGCCTAGAACAGAGTCAGAAGACAAAGCTGGCTGAGATCGCAGCTGGCTTTCTAGGTCTCAGAAAATATCTCCTTCTCATTCCTTTATGTTACGCTGAAGGTATGTCCGAGTTTTCACTGGTTGTCTGAGGGCTGCTGTGGAAGGCAGGATGTGGTCAACAAGCCCTCCCTGCAATGAAATTTACCAAAATCCCCACAGGGTTTCCACAGACAGAGCTATCAGAACCAAGTGCCTGCCTTCTCCCAACACACAGGTCCAAAAACAGCTTCATTTTTTTGTTGTTGTTTGTTTGTTTTCAGCTACTGAGTGTGTGTGCTTGTGCATGTGTGTGCATGTGTGTGTGTGTGTCTGTGCTCACATGTGTACACACACACATGCACACCCATCCTTGTATAAGCTCAGGGAAGTCATTGTGTTCAGACCCAGAGCTTTATGTGAATTAATTGGGGTCTTCAACCAGTACCATTTAGGAGGCTCCTCTTCCTACTCCACGTTATCTCTGCTGAACAACTGAGCAAACTGTGTCCCCCACCTTCACCCCAGCCAGGCCAAACTTAGCTCCTGGGCTGGGTTTCAACCCACACTAAAGATGTGCCACCCCAGGAGTGATACCTGCATTGCTCTACTGTGCAGAGGCAAAAAAAAAAAAAAAAAATAAAAAAAAAAAAAAACAAAAACACAAAAAAAAAAAAAAAAATAAAAAAAAAAAAAAAAAAAAAAAAATAAAAAAACAAAAAAAAAACCCATAATATCTTTTACTTTCTTTCCTTTTCCCCCTCCTTCCTTTTGGAACATCTACGAGCCAGAAAATATCGACCCCTCACAGGGCCCAGCACAAACGCTGTTGTAACACTCTCTCTGGGTCTGTACCGATCAATGACAATTTTGGAAAACATTGCCTGAATAATTCATCACAGGAAAAAAAAAAAAGCTTTTGGATGAAATGATATTGCTGGGGCTTCCAGAACAAACATACATGTGTTTCCGAGCAGCTAGTCCAGCTGGAAGACGGCTCGAAGTCATTGGGATGGCACCCAAGTCATTGGGATGGAGCCCCCTGTTTTGTAAAACATTATGAGCCATGTACCCACTCCCAGTCACAGGAAGATATGCCAGAGCCTCAGCCAGGTGTTCCAACAGCATGTGCCTGGCACACCTTGCCACTGTTTTGGCCATGAGGGAAGAGTCACTGTGCTTGACTCTATGTGGCCATATGTGGCCTTACAATACTAACAAAAAAGACACATTAAAAAAAAAAAAAAAAACAGATAGAAAAGAAAGGATTTAAAAAAAAAAAAGAAAGAAAGAAAAGGGAAAATGGGAGGAAGACATGGGGAAACCCTGGCTACGTTCTGCACAGAGGAAAACTGAAGGACACCAGGAAAATTCAATCTAATCTTAGCAGTCGAGATGGAGACTTAGTATCTGTGTCAAATGCTTTGGTTTTATTCTGGAGCCTCACTTCTCCCCTGTAATGCACAGCCTGAGCCCTGGGAGTGCTGCAGTGGATGTAAGTGTCAGCATCCCTGGGCTGGCCTCGCATCTCAAAGCCATCAGCATCACCTGTAACTGCTCTTGTCTCTTCTGTTTATAGTCGAGCTGCTTTGTTTCTCCTATCCTGTGCACAGCAACCAAATTTCACCTGGCTTCTCTCTCAGCTCCCTTTTATTTTTTTTCTCTTTGTAATTGAAAAAAAAAAAACCCCAAAAAAACAAAAACAAACAAACAAAAACAAACAAACAAAAACCCAAATGCGCAGTGCATTTACTTATGACATTCTGTGTTCCCATATAATTTTACATGTGTATCTCTCAATCCTGGTTAGGTCACAACCACAAGAATCTAAGCATAACACCAGGAGATGGACTGTGAAGAGGGGCCACAGCAACAGTTTCACATTTGTAGCTTCTAAGACACAAAGGCCTTCCAGGATGTGCTATTTTATGCTTGTTGGTGTCAAGCCCCAGTGCCATGGACCCAACATGGAAGATGACAAAGGCATCATGGTCCCCGGCATGAAGGTGAGCCCCTAGGGGTCCAGGATGATCAGATATCCAGAGGGGTTACCTAAAGCAGAGAGGTGGACAGGAGGCATTTACAGAGAGACCATTGGAAGGCCAGGCTCCCTGTGGGCCAGCCCCATCTAGAGAGACTGCCTAGTCCACTGCCACCATTTTTCCATATGGAAAGAGGAAGGCGTGGATGGTTTTTATACTTAAGAAAATTCAGTTTTAATCAAAGTCAGTTAAGTTAATTATTGACTCAACAAGGATGAAACTTGAATAAGATCATTTTTGCCTTAAGCCAAACTATTAAGAAGCCTCAGATAGTTAATAGACTGGAAGTCCCTCGGAATTATTTCTTTAGCCTTTATAACATTCCAGACTCAATCATTAATGTGAGAGTCTCTCAATGTCCAGAAAGGCAGGGTCACCCAGGAGGCTCCTTTTACAGTTAAGTACAAAGACAAGGTTCCCCATAAGGCCCCTGCCACTCTAATGCTGGTTCTATACAACCTGATTTCCCCTTACTTCCAGCTACCTTGTGAGCTGGACGTGTGCAGTTTGGAACTAGACTCTTGCTGAGACCTGGTTCCCTTCACTCTCCCATGAGCTCTGAATGGACTGCAGCAAACCTCACTAAGTTGAAAGACTTGAAGAGGTAAGAACGAATCACAAAATGCTTGTGAAGTTTATCAGAGTCTCCTTTCCCATCCATCCCATGGTGACAATATCAGTGCTCGCCTAAAAATTCCAGAAAGAGAGGGTAAGGAAGGAGGAGAGAGGAGGGGAAGGGGAGAGGAAAGGAAAGAAAGAGAAGGAGAGGGAGATAGAAGAACTGAGTGAGAATAAATTACGAGAACTTTGTTCTAAAATGTCATCACGGGGCCGGTGAGATGCTTAGCAGGTAAAGGTGCCTGCTGCCAAATCTGACAGCAGAATTCAATCCCCGGAATCCACATGGTGGAAAAAACTTGAGTCCCACAACTTGTCCTCTGACCACTATGTGCACAGTTTGGTGTGTGTGCCCCCTACAACTTACATATACACTACGTACACATATACATCTTAAAATACAATTTTAAAAATAAAATGCCATCATTATACTAATACTTTATACGCTAATTTAAAATTTTAGTTCAACTTTTTTTCCCAATTACCCCTCAGAATACTGGTCTTTAAAACAAAAAAAATAGCTGGAAGTCCAGTATCTCTTTTTAAGCTACAACTCGGTTCTCGCTCAGCCACAGTCTCACTAGGGCAAGGCTGAGCTCTCACACTGTAGGGCTCCTGCCTAAACCCCAAGGAACATGTATTTATTAAGCTGTGGGAGACCGAGGGGTAGATATGCTATTTCTGTTCTCGGGCCAGTCATCAAAAGTTGGTCACTTCTATCACCTCCGCCGAAACGTGTATCTTAAAATACGGAGGCCTCGAGAGCAGAGAGCCTGTGACCTAACTCAGAGCCTTGTCTCTCACTTTCCTGGTGGCCTGCAGCTGAATTGCTGTGGCCCCGAAGGAAGAGACCAGTCTAGGCTACTGAGCCGTCCAAATAGCTTCCCATCTGCAGTGAGCTAACTCTTCTGTTGGGAGCGCATCTCTCTGGGCGCTTAGAAGACATGGTGACTGTCCTTGAGTGTGAGATGGTGGGCACAGAGGGGGTCCAGACAGAGGGGAGTGTAAATGATGCAAACACAGGAAGTTCTCAATGCAAGAGGAGTAGCGAGTCAGCCCATCGCTCTGTATGCTGACCTGAGAGCCTCCCACCCCAACCCCCATGATATCTCTGGTCATGAGAACTAAGTTCAACAATCTTGATTTCAATCTTATGAAAATAATCTATGTTAACGTAAAAAAAAAAAAATGCATGCTTGGCTTAAAGTAAAACCTGATCATTACTCCCACAAATTAGAGCAGTGGTCAAGCCTCAGATGAATATAGAGACCCAAAGCAGATCAAGGTGAAGATGAGGGGCAACTGCTGAGACCTCATCGATATGGCAGAAATGGGGGGGGGGGGACGTAATGTGAGAGCCACAGGTAACAAGTGGCTACATAGGAACAGTGTGCCTTGGGCACAGCAGAGCAGTTGCACACAAGGACTCAGGGCAGTTGAGACAATAAACACAGACCTGCACAGGTTCATGCTGGACAAAATCCCAGCATGGAGAGAGGGTGCCCACAGAGTCCCACCCATAGCAGAGGAGCTATGGTCTGTTGATAGCCTCTGGAAGGAGTGTCCATTTTCTTTAGGGGGTGTGGCCCCTGGTAGGTAGACCACCATCTGGCGAAGGTCAAATATACAAGAGTACATGTGTAGTATAAATTATACTTGTTAGGTTTTAAGAAAGAGGAGGGCATAAAGCCGGGTGGGTAGGGAACGAGATGGATCTACCAGGGATGGGGGAGGGGGTGAACAAGATCAAAATGCATTGTATGATACTCTCAATGAACTAATAAAAATAAGAAGAAAAAAAAAAAAAAAACCCTTGATTATTTTTCTATGGCTCTCTACCCAGACTGACTCCCTGGGGCTGAGACTCAACCAACACTCTACTCCCCATCTTTTCAGATCTCCTTTAAGCACGGGGGTGGCCTGCGAAATAATGGTGCGCAGTTTTAAAAATGTAGATCGATGGCTCATCTCCACTCAGCAGCACTTCCCGTCCGAGGGGCCTGACCTCCAGGCTCAGCCACAGGACTAGTGCATCCGTTCCTCTGATGGTGGGAAACTGGGTAGCAGCCGAGTGCCTGAGGAGGAAATCGGCAGCCACTCTCAGGATGAGCCTGAAGCCCTCGGAATGGCCTGTCACTGTGCGATGGACATCAGCCTCCCGTCTGCCTCCCACTCAATTGACAGGCCTTCCTCCGGCTATAGGATCTCGACTGTAATTACAGGAAAGGCCATACCATAAGGGTGGGGGGAGGGGTAATTGACAAAGAGCTTCACGTGCAGTCTCCAGGACCGATGGCCGGGCCTCGCGTTGCTGCTTCTTCTCAAACAGGCGACCGATGCATAATCCATTAAGCCAGGACCATGCAAACCCAGGAGATGGGGCTTCTGCACTCTGGCTACTTTCGAGGCTCACAGAGGTGGCCCCAGGCTCAACCTCCCAGCTCGACAGAGTGCCGCCACACAAATTACGTGCGAGAGGCACAATTTTGCTGTCGTTGCTGTTGCTTTCTTTTGCTTGCTCCCAGCTTTGTGTTGATGTTATGTTTATTTATCAACCCATCCAAAATGCTGAGGGGAAGACAACATTGGCAGGCTTTGAAATCTGAACTTCAGCGGAGCTTCTGGCGGCTACACTACTATAAAAGTGGAGAGTCCAAAGCTACTTAGGAAGACGGACCCAGTGTAAACTTTCTCACCCAAAGGCAACGATCAGGGGCTGGTGAGACAGCTTGGTCAGTCAAGGGCTTGCCACGCAGGCGTAAGGACAGTAGTGTGATCCCTAGGACCCAGATTAAAAAGCAGAGTGCAGAGACAACACACACTTATATATAATGCCAGGACTCAGGCACAGTAGAGACTAGAAGTACAGCTACATCAGCAGACTCTATGTGCACTGAGACACTCCATCTCAAAGACTAAGAGGAGGCAGTAAGGAAGACATGAGGCTGCTGTCTGACCTACATGCACATGCGCACATACATCTGTACTTGAACAAAGCTGATGCAATCGCATATCATGCATCAGGTCAGAAACCATTGCCCCTGTCTTTTCCTGGTCTTGCTGTGTACTTTTGATCTCAGGATTCCCAGCTCTAAAGCTGGGGAATGTGGTACTCAGAAAGACCTAAGGTGTTATATATGCGTAAGAGTCGGGGGGGGGGGCAAGAGTCACATAAACACCGTACATATGAATTATCGTGGGTTTCGGTCTTATAATGTTTAATCACAGCCTGTAGCAACAGGAATGATTTTCCTTCAATTTCTCAAAGATTCTTTATAAAATGACTGGCACTCTAGGTACCTGGAATGGCCCAAAGCAAGTGCTCCTGTGAGCCGTAACACAGACTGAGCCATCAACTAGCTACATAGGCCAACAGCATATTCATCAACCTGTGTGTGCAGAAATCAAATGTCCAACTAAATGAACAGGTAAGCTTGCTTCTGAAATGAACATTGCCTAGCGTGTGCTTCGGAGAGTGAGTGTCTAACCCGTGGAGGCAGTGCCCAGTAGAAAGCATGTATTCTTCCCACCTAAAACACTAAGATGTTTTCCTAGACTTCTCCCCAGAGGAAGGCCAACCTCCACCAGCAGAAGACCACTGAGAATAAAATACCAAAGGCCTTTAGAGAGAGGCCCAGTGTGTTCTCTGCGCCAAGAACCAGGCGACTTTCGTCAGAGTGTTACTTTGGACATGGGGGGAAAGAGATTGCTTGCTGACCGAGGAGGAAAACTTGAGAGCCCACATCTGTAACCACAGCACTGGAGAACAGAGACGAGCAGATTCTGGATCCCAGGGGCTTGCTGGCCAGAGAACCTGGCTGAAACCACGAGCTCCAGTTCAGTGACTCTAGCTCAAAAAAATGAGATGGAGAAGTGATTGGGAGAGCTACCTGATGTCAACTTCTGGCCTCCTCATGATAGTACACAGGTGAATGCACACATATGTAGACATATGCATACATACACATTCTCTCTCTCTCTCTCTCTCTCTCTCTCTCTCTCTCACACACACACACACACACACACACACACACACACACACAGAACGTTACTTTGTTAGGATGATAAAGAGGAACATCTCCCATACTAACTCAAGACTATAGGTAGTGACTCCTTGGTTTAGTAATCTGAATGGCTGAATGGTTAGTGATGTCCATGTGGGTAGGACACTTGGGATATGGAAGCATTTATCCTGGGTACCCGTTATCCCCATGCTCATTCCCCAGGCATTCCACACATCAGGCATTGGGCTTCTGGTAGATACCTGACAATGGAAACGAAAAGACAAAGCCAATAGATTCTGATTGGATAGTGCACAGTCTCTCAGAACCAGTTACTTCCTGGATAACTCTGTTAAGTCAATATGAGTCACTCAGGACATGTGAGCAGTACAATAAATTTCTCTGAGCCAATACAGAGACAAAATTTAAGAATCTTCACGCTTGAGAGTGAAGAGAAATAGATCTTGTAAATAACTCCGGGGGCAGGTCCCGGTCTTCATCCTTAAGGTCAAAGATGTCTCTGCTCGGTGCCATGGTCCTACATGCAAAGGAGCCCACCTTCTGACTGCTCTATGTGATCAATCTCATGTGTACTGAATGTTGAATATTCTAATTCACTGTGAAGTGCATGTTGCATATAAATGAAGGCTAGCCCACAGGGCTACAGGAATGGACTTAACTGCTGAAGACTTACTGAGGTGGTTTCTTCAGTAGGCCATGCCACAGACCAACCTCCCCACTAGCTGGGAAATATAAAAAGATAATTTGAAGGCACACACCTAAACACACCCTCATGATTAAGGCCTCATCCAAGCTCTATGGGTCTCCGGTTCCAACCTTAAGCCTTCACCCCACTAGCTAGTCACAAGTCGACTGTAATTCAAAGATGCCTTTTAATGCTCAGATTTTTCTTGAGGTGTGAGCCAATGAGATAAGATGCTGTGAATCCTTATACTTCATTGAAAAGAAGACACCCAGAAAGAGCAGGCCTCATATTTTCGCAACAGGGTGAAAGGACAGATAACTAAATGCAACAACTGTTCACTGAACACCTATGAGGTCATAGGCTAGGACTGCAAATGGCTATGCTATGCTATCCAATAGGCCTCTGTTTTACTGGCTAGACAGGATACAGATGAGAATATGATGCCATGAGGAAAGAGGTGACCAATAGGCTAAGTGAGGGAAGGTCTCATCAAGATTTTGTGGACAAGCTGACACTGAGAACCATATTTTGGTATATCAAAGATGTTTACGAATAGGCTAGTGTAACAACATACCAGGAGGTAGACAGATAAGAGCCTCGGGGATAGATGACAGTGGTGAGCCCAGGTCATTATTTCTAAAGCATCAGGTCAGCCATGAGGGAAGACACAGGATTCCTGGAAAGCCAGGGCTAGTCCAGAAGCTTGGGTGCCTGTGGTGACTCTCCTAAGAATGTATTTCATGTTTTATTTTAGAAAGCTCCTGCTCATGACGGCTTCCCTTCAGTGGAGAGGCAGTTATGGGGGATGTTTTCTGAGTTGATTCTTAGGCTGAATGGCTACTAGCTTAGCTTGGAGAAGAGAAGAGGGAATCTGGTGGTTTGGACGAAGATGACTCGTATAGGATTATATGTTTGAAAACTTGGTCCCCATTCAGTAGAACTTTTTGGGAAGGATTAGGAGGTGTGGCCTCATTAGAGAAAGTGTGTCATTGGGGTCAGGCTTTGGATTTTCAAAAAGACTCATGCCATTCCCAGTGTAGCACTTTGCCTCCTACTTGTGGATCAAGAAGTAAGCACTCACCGATTCCTGACACCATGCCTTTGCTCTGCCACATGGACTCTAACCCTGTGAAACCATAAGGCCAATTAAACACTTTCTTTGATAAGTTGACTTGGCCATGGTGTTTTTCACAATAGAAAACTGTGTAAGATGAGAAAGGGATGGGGGCCTCTGCAGAGTCACCACACACGAGAGCCGGAGAGCCGAGTTAAAGCCTGACTTTTGCAGGGCAGAGAACTTGGAGCACCAAGGCTAGGTATCCAACTAGGTGTTTTGCAATTCTAAAGAGGACAACCAAGCAAAAGTGAGGGTCACTTGTGTCCTCCCACCCTGCACTGGGTCAAAAAGTGCTCTGTTTCCTTTCTACTCTGTTCAGCAAGCTAAAGGTCTGAAATCGGCCCTGTGTTGAAACAGCAGAGTTCATGACCTCCATCACCAGAGAGCTTCACTGTTAGAAGAAGCCTGACCAATGGCTGCAGGCAAAGGTAGCCACATCAATGAGCAGGTACATGACCAGCACTGGATGTCAGTTAAGATAAATGATGATGCCCAAAAGCTTGTGTGGCGCCCAGTTACTCAAACAGCAAGCCATGCTGAGCTTCAAAGTTGAGTTCTACCTACTTACGTCTGGTGACCATGGGAACCCATACTAGCACCTAGCAATTTACCTTCCATAGCCTTAATTAAGAAAAGAAAATTCAACTATGTATACAAGCCAGCCCAACCCAACTTAAAAGAAAAGAACCAACAAAAACCTAACAACAAAACAATAACAAAAACAACAAAAAAATAATCCAAAGCCATTCTCCCCGAATCTGAACAAATCATTTAGTGTAAAAATAAACAGAAGTAGAAATTGTCTCTAATAAACTAATATTAGTCTCCCCGGAGGGTTAATTATGTCGCTCAGTATTTTAAGAAGATTGTAAATTGCCAGTTTCAACAGATGTTCTTTTAAAAGAATTGGTTATCTGGGAAATGGTGGGTCTTTGTTAGTGCTTACCCCAGTGGAATATAAACACTAAAATTGTCCCGCTATCTGTCAGACCCAGCACCCCCCCCCAATTGTTACCCACACCAAGATACACCCTGTGGTTATCATCAGCATTTGAGGCAAGTATTCCAGCTGGCACTGTGAGGCCAGCATGTTGTAGGGGTTTGCAAGCCCAGCTTAGACCATTCCAATGTCACATTGTATCCCCTTCCCATTGTGACAACCCTCAGCTCCAGACCTTAGCTTTTGGTCACCTGTATTCTATTTTACTGGGAAGAGGGAAACTAGGTGATCAAAACTTTCTAGAAATACAAGGCCTGTCAGAATTCAGTTTACGTGCTTGAACACATAAAATACATATTACTTGAATTCACACACCTATGTGAATCCACTGCAGAAACTGATGAAAATGTAAATCTCACTGGTAAATTGCTTAAAAGAAAAAAAAAAAAAAAAAAAAAAAAAAAAAAAAAAAAAGAAGAGGGTTGGGCACAGTCAGCAAAGCCTTGCAAATGGGCAGACCTGAGTATCGTCGATCCTCAGAACCCAAATAAAATAAGAGCTGGGTATATAGTTGTATGGACTTGTAATCCTAGCACTGAGGTGGCAGAGACAGACAGATCCCTGTGGATTGATGGCTAGCCACTCTAACCTACTTGGTGAGCTCTAGGGCAATAATCCTGTCTCAAAAACTGAATGACATCTGAGGGCCCACACACACACATACATGCATTCTCATACACATGCACGTGACAGTACATGCATGCACACACACATGCACATGGCATATATGTATCTGCACACACATGTACATGCCAGTACAAGCATCTCCACACACATGCACATGACAGTACATGCATCTGCGTGCGTGCACGCACACACACACACACACACACACACACACACACAAGACAATCACTTGTCACTCTCTTGTTTTCTCCCAGTTGTCACAGACACTGAAGTGCAGGTCAGCAGGTGCACAAAGGACAGCTTCTACTTGAATATTTGACCAAGAGAAGAGAGAAAAGACCCCACACATGGCAGTTCATTATTCTAAACAGGAGGACCTTGGCTGACCTGGGTTGTAGAGGAAACATATGTTCTTGTGTTCCTGCCGGTGGTAGGTGTCTGGCTGTCAACCTCACTTGACCTAACTCTTCATTATCATCCCAGTTAGACTCACTTCACAGATAGGGAAACTGAGGCTGAAGGAGATTAATGACCCTTGCTGAAAGCCTAACAGAGTCAGCTTTCACTATTGATCTCCCGGTAACAAGCACAAAATCTCATTGCAGATGGAGGGGAGAACGTGTAACTGCTGATGCCGACTGTTTCTGAGGGGCCCTGTTTGCCCTGGGACTCCAGACAATCTGGGGAGACCAGACCACTCAAGGTCCCCACAGGCAGAGAAGCACAAGCCCAGTGCCCTTGAGTGATGGAATGTCCTAACTAGAAATAGAACTCAAAGTAACACCTCACCTTGCAACTGAAAAGCGGCCCATGTAGCTGAGCTACGGAAGACGTTCTAATGGCTTACGTAATATTTGATCTTTTATGTTATTGTGGTGTGTGTGTGTGTGTGTGTGTGTGTGTGCACGTGCGTGTGTGCACGCGTGCACATGCATATGTATGGTTCTAGAGGTCAGAAGCCACCCTGGGTGTCATTCTTCAGGCACCTTCCACTTTTTGTCTCAGATAGGTTCTCCTATTGGTCTGGAACTTCAACAAGTTGACTGGGCTAGCTGGCTAGTGAACTCCAACTGTCTCTGTCTCCTATCTCCCCATCACTGAAACTGCAAGCACAGGTCACTGCCTCTGCCTTATTAAGTGCGATCTGAGGTCCTCACTATTGTTGAGGCTAATGTCCCCACTATTCCTCTATGGATCCACCAGAATGCTCATTTGATATGAATGGAAACTAAGATTCTTAGAGCCCAAGTCATATACCCCAGAGTCACATAGGACCTGTGTGGCCTACAGGAGTATCCCAGGATTGGTGACTCAGAGCCATCCTGGTGCACCATATACAGTATTTCTGGTGATGTCTGGTAAGCACAGAGTCCCAACAGTGCTCTCCACAGCAGCTCCAAAGGATCTAGGATCAACCGCCTGAGGACCAAAGTACCAGTTGGAGTCAGTGGAGGATCCTTGTAGTCATCTGAGATGTCCCAGAGTGACACTTCAACTGAGAAGCGAGCAGAAGAGAACTCAGTAAAAAGTTCAGGTCAGCCCTTCATGGTTGGAAAAGTGGGCTTGAGGGTGGTGGATGGGTGAGGTGTGACATTGTCCTAAGAACAAAAATATGATCACACCACTTAAAACTGAGCTGCACAAAATCACAGCTCAGCAAGCAACATCCTGGAGCACTGGTTCTCAACCTATGGGTCTCCACCCCACAGGGGATGCATATCAGATATTTATATTATGATTCATAACAGCAGCAAAAAATTATAGTTGTGACGTCACAATGGCTGGGTGTCACCACAACATGAGGGACCGTATTCAAAGGTCACAGCATCAGGAAGGTAGAGAACCACTGTCCTAGGGAGAAGAAAAGTGTCACCTCCACCTCCTCTGAAGACTGATTCTGTAGCAGGGACTGTGTAGAAACATGTCTTTTTCCCTCTGGTCCAGGCCCAGATTAAGAAGGTGGCCTAAGTTTGTCTTAGTCCCAGCTCCAGAGTTTTTGAGGTTTGGGAATCCTGTAAGCTAGTTGCAGGGAGGGGGTAACTGCAACGGGAGAGGCAATCCCACAGCTCCTTTCCCACATGCTTGAGAAGCACTAAGTCCCAAACTTCTAGAACTGCTTCATGGCCAAGACAATGTTGACTTTGCCCTCTCCCGAGGTATTTATCAAGGAACACGTTTAATTATTTGCCTCTGGGGGAAGGGAGTTGCTATTGGCATCTAAGTGGTGCAGGGTAGGGTGGTTACTAAACTCCTTCCGATGTACAGATCAGACAGTCACCCCACAAAATGATACAGCTTCCAATGTCAATAAGGGTTAAGGCTGAGAATCCCCAGTCAGTCCTGAATGGATGAGGCATGTCTTTGAACTTTCCAGATGATGGTTCTGATGTCCAAATGTCACGCACAGACAGAGCTTTAACGAGTAGATTCCTTCAAATATGTGGGCTGGACCTTAATGGATCCCATTAGTTCATGCTAATAGGAGAAATGCAGCATGGGGCAGACAATCCCCAGAGGCTGAACTCTGTTGATGAACCTGCTTTATCAGGGAGGTAAACCAGCAGACCCTAGCATTAGACGTTCAGAAAAGCCTAGCACCTGTCTATATCAACATGTTCACAGTGAAGAAAGAAAAGAAAATCCCCCCCCAAGGGATAAATTATTTATCAGCATAAATATTAAAAAAAATTGCAAAACACAGTCTGGTGTCACCCAGCTGTTGTTACGGAATCATATCTTGTTATGGCTTCTGGCAAAATGCTGTTGTTCTTAATATCAGGGCAACAGAATTGTCAGGTTTGTAAGGCGCAGGGTACATGTGTCTGCTTGCAGTTGAGGGCACTCAGCAGCTTGCTAACTGACTCGTCATACCCACGTGGAAAACGGTGCAAAGATACCCCATTAGGAAATAGGAAGAGATCCTCAACTGCACCAGAGCCTAAAATGCAATCTAACTGCACACATGGGTGTGCTGCAGGTAGATCCGAAGTGCCCTTGCAAGCCCACTGCTCCGTTTTCAAAACTTTTATGAACTAGTTAGTAGATATATAGACTACTAAATATTAAGTTATGTGGGTCAGTGAGATGGTTTGGTGGGTAAAGGTGCTTGCAACTAAACTGGAAAACACTGAGTCTGATCCTCTGGACTCAGACCATAGAAGGAGTGAACTGACTCATTCAGGTTCTCTGATCTCCACCTGTGCACTGAGGTACATGCATGCACATGAGCAAGTGTGTGTGTGTGTGTGTGTGTGTGTGTGTGTGTGCGCGCGCGTGCACACACTTGTTAAAAAATGTTAAAAAATTAAGTAATTACTAAGTTTTGCAAATGTATGATTAAGGAAGGAACAGAGAATATAAAGATGAGAGGTTGTCAAAACTTAACACCTGTGGGTAATTCTAGTATGCTTGATTGCATATATACTCTAGGTCTTATTGGCATGCATTGTATCTGCATAGTGGCACTCCTACTGTCCATGTAATGGTGTGGGACTGCACACACAGTTTCTTTTGCAACTGTACATTCAGTGACCTCATGTTGGCAGCCTCAAATCAGCCAGGGCCTGGGCATTTACCCCACAGTAAGAAGCAGCATCCTCCCTACACCTGTGCGGGCACACCGTCACTACTAACGTCCACAGAGAAATCAGGTGTATGGCAACAGCATTCACCAAGGGACCTTGTTTCCCAATTGAAACGCCCACGATTCCAAGCTTAGTAAACCCTTGTCAGCACCAACATGGGCTCCTAGGGAAGCAAGAAGTTTAATAAATCTGTGCAATAATAATTAAACACTGTAAATAATTTATCTGCTGAAGCTCCCTGACTGGTCCTTTATGCCTTTGTAGAAAAGTGATCCACGCTGACATTCTGAGTAAGGTTGGCGAAGAAGAGCATGCAGGAGCAGTAGGGGAAGCGGGATTGCTCAACAGTGTATGAAGCCCCATGCTGGGAAGAGGGACCTGCAGAAACGAGGCTCTGTGGCAATCTGTCTTTCATCTAGAGCCCACCTCAGGGTGGAATCCGAGGCACAATGGCTGGCTTGTGAGCAGATATCCTTCATGCAGAGAACAGCACTCTTGAGACAGGAGACGAAACAGACCCACGCTGTGAGACAGGATCCCCTCCCTGCTACTGAAAGATCACAGTATATATTAATCTAGCAGGCTGCTGAATAACATTTTGAAGGAGGGATTATGAAGTTGAGAAATCCTGTGGGGAGGCCAAATGACTCTCCCACCAACGTGGGAGAGAGAAAGGGATCCAGTTGTTATGTTGGGGTGTGGGGGGCTATCTAGAAGGTTCTGTACCCAAGAACAAACCAGAAACACAGCTAATCGAGGAGTTGGGTGTGCCTCACCTGAATGAGCTAAAATTTCACATCCATTCCTCAAAGGATTGTTTTTAACTAGCATGTAGTCAGATTAGAAGAGCGTGTGGCTTGAAGAAGCCATGTTTGTAGAACCAGGGGTTACAGACCAACTGTATTTTTGACTTAATTTTTCAAAGAACTTTAAATTGCTTTAAAAGTAGTTTATAGGAGATTGCAAAGCACCTGTGTCGCTCAAGCTTGACCACCTGAGTTCATTTTCCAGAATTCATGGTGGGAGGAGAAAACTTGCTTATGAAAGTTGTGCTCTGACCCTTACATGGGTGTTATGGTATGTGCATGAATACATACATACATACATACATACATACATACATACACATACACACACACAAATAACATTTTAAAATAGTATATTAATTAAGAGAAAAATAGAACATATTGCCTTCAACCCCTTGTATAGAGGTGACTGGTTGCCTGCTGTGGAAAGCCTGGACACTGGTCCAGAGTATTCAATGACATGCTTGGTGACAAGCAAGCCCCTTGAACAACATGTTGGTCCTCTCAACTGCTTTGTATTTGTGGGCAGCACTGTATCACAGAGTAGAGCGCAAGTATCTTAGTCCGTTTACAAGCTGTAAGGTAGAAAAACATCACTGATTGGAGCCAGTGAAAAGAGCCATACACGGCGAGCCGCCATGATGGAATGGCTGGAGAAATGGAGCCAGGGGAAAGAGCCATGCACATAGGGCCGCCATGATGGAGCTGCTGGAGATATGGAGTGATGGCCATTCTTCCTTCAGTTCACTCCCATGAACACAGCTTTGCGACCAGAATGGCCCTTGCAAACACAGTCCCTTGCTCCTGAGGATCTTGGACTGTTCCTTATGGCTCATCTTCAGCAGGCAGCTGATGGAAGGGTGAAAATCTGCCCAAGATGCTCAGCCTGCATCCGCTCACTGTCTCCATGCAAATACCACTGTTTCCCAGCCTGATTATTATTAAATTGTAATGTAAACCCGGCTTCTGCTTAAGCACCCGTGATGATTAGACTACAAGTCAATTGTGGGTAACACGCAGATATAAATTCGGCTAATAAGTTTTACTGTAATGATTAATCAATTTATGAATACATTATTTAAGCTAATAGCTCAGGTAGGGTATCTTAAACAAGTTACAGAGCAAATCGACCAATTCAAACTCCAGCTGCCAGATCAATGGCAAACTGTAAGTAAACTCTGGGGGATAAGCACACTGGCAAGAGAGAGGGAGAGAGAGAGAGAGAGAGAGAGAGAGAGAGAGAGAGAGAGAGAGAGAGAGAGAGACAAACAAAAGAGTCTTAGATGAAGGAAACATATAAGACTTTCAATCTGAAGACAGATTTACAATACCTTAACATATACCAAAGTTTAAAGGGAAAAGCTTATCCAACCTCTGCTGTGACAAATTAAAAGCACTCCATACCAGTAACACCCACTTGTGCAGACCAGTGAGCACACAGGCACCGGGCATCGACAGTGATGTTGATTCTTTAAAGTAATGAAGCCTTGGGCTCATCTCACTGTCTGTTTATCTATAGCTGTCCCTTTAATAGGAAAGAAAAAAAAAAAAGTATGCTCAAAAAGTCAGACCCGCAATTTTGCTGAACGGGACCTTCCACCTTCCAGCACAGTCCAGGGACACCTGCTCTTCTATAGCCAGACATCTCCCCTGATGCCAACCAACCACAGGGGCTTTTGTAAGCAAAGCAAACCTTTCTATCATAACGCTGTCAGATTACTTTGTTTTTAAATTAGGGCTAATTAATGTGAGTTTAATAAACAAACCAAAAAGGGCCTTGATTTCCAAAGGTGGGCTATTTCAACAGAGCTTCAAGCGATGGTGCATTTTAAAAAATTAATTAGTATCTTGTGAGATCGGCCACACGTTATTGAGTAAGTAACAGCAGCTAAGTGAAACAGATGAAATATTGGTAAGCGATGCAGCCACAGTATAAGTATGTGCAGAGGGTCAGAGGTTAATCCCTATTGATTTTCCAAGTCTGCGTACAGCACCGCTGGGAAAGGCCGGTTCAGTTGGCAATCAGGTAGCACAAATACATTATAAATCTTACTGTCCGCCTCCACTGACCACTGTCACTTACTTCGGTTGCTAAAGACCATTAAAAACTACCCAAAAGGGGGGGAAAATTCTACCCACTTCAAACAAAAAAGGTAAACCTTGAGAAATTCCTCGATATTGGACAAAATTTGGGGGGTGAACACTGCTGAACACCGAGAGGCCTGTCTTTCATGGAGCTAGCTTCTCTCCTGGAAGACAGAAACTACCATGTCACCTTCTTCAGGGTAAATCCATTTCAAAGAGTCAACGTGGACTATTGTTCCCATAAGCTTCGACACCAAACTCAAAGGAATTCGAAAACGCCTTTCCCATTGAAGATGTGGAAAGAAAGGGAAGGAACTGGAATGCTTTCATTGGGACTGTAAAGGCACCTACAAGTTGGTTTTGCACAATACAGCACATCCTTTGAGCTACTAAATATGAAGCTGAATGAAGCTCTTCCCATGCAGGAGGAGGCACTTGCAGCACATTTTTATAAAGTTGCCCCAAACACGCATAAGCTTCATCCCATGCAAACTTAGACAGTCGCCCCACCTCTGGAAATAACTATGACCACATGTATAGTTACGACTTCCCTTTACTGAGACCATACTGTGGATCTTCTGTGTAGCTGGCACTCTTGCTAGATTCAGGATATGGATGAACAAGAAGAGTCCTTCTCAAGAAAAATGAGGTTCACATCCTACATCGTACTGTTGACTCACACAACACAATCCTTGGAAGGGTGTGGACGCTGGCAAGTAGTCTGTCATGTACCAATCGTGTGACATCCAGCTGGTCATCAAGTCTCTCTGACCCTTACTTTCTTCACTTATAGGTGGACAGCAATACTGTTATTAGCAACGTAAAAGCACTCAGTGCAGAGATAAACATTCAGGGAGTGTTGGTTAATTAAAAGCTATTTGACCCAAGCAAGAATGTGAGTGGAGTTTTCCGACCTCTTCTTTGCAAGTGAGATTGTGACATTGTGGGGTACAAAGAGGCAGAATATCCATTGTCCCATGCCACACAGGCAGAGGTATCCTATCCCCCAGGTCACCACCTCTGAGAAGCAGAATGGTGAAGGACATGTTTCCAAACTACTGTGTGGTATTTTTTTTTTTTTTTTAAGAAATGCCCTTGAAAAGCATAAGGAATCAAACTGTATCAGAAATGCAGATGTTGGCTGGCTTAGCATGAACCAGGAGAGATGGAGAACTCTTGGGATGAAGAATAGGTCCCTTCCGCATGGAGACTGCAGGATTTTACTTTAAGCCTCAAGTCCTAAAAGGATGCACAGGAAAAGCTAACGGGTAGGGGTTATGTCCACATACAGATGCAGCTTTGTTAGCATCTCCATGGTGCGCACACACACACACACACACACACACACACACACACACAATGCAACCTACACACACCCTCTGCTCTAAGCAGAAGACATGACACTGTTGAAAAATTTACAACAAAATTGGCTAGAATGTTGGCGGTAACTCTTATCTTCATCTTTTTCAGAACTCAATCAACCAGCTTCAGTGTACTCTTGTGTTAATGTTGGAATGCATTTGAGGGGGAAAAGAGCTTTTAAGACCCTTAAATTGAGTGCTGGAGGCTGGGCACAACTGTCGGGCATTAATGACAGACAAAGGCACGCCCAGCAAAATCTCTGCCAAATCAATTCTCTCTGGCCATGACTGTTTTATGCCATGACTCTGTCCCTTACAGAAGCTTGCCTTTGATGGTGTCCAGGACTTCTGGGAGAGAAGTGTTTCAAGTAGTTTGGGTAGGTAGGGCAGGATCACAAGCCAACCTGCAAAGCCTACTACCCAGTCTATTCACAATCCCCGAGGTTCCAGACTAATCTCAATTGCTAGCTTTTGTCGGTTGAAAAAAATCTTAAGGGCATACAGGGCTCTGGAAACCTACTTACTTATTTACAAATTAAGAGCATGGATCATTCTATTGGCTTCTGTCTCTACGCGTGGCCTAGAATCACAATGATGCTCATCTTAAAAAAAAACAAAACAAAACAGGGGATGCAACTTTTTTATTTCTTTACTAGTTTAGACTTAGTGGAGGGTGTGTGTATGTGTGTGTGTGGTGTGTGTGTGTGTATCTGTGTGGTATGTGTGTGATGAGAGAAAGAGAGAGAGAGAGAGAGAGAGAGAGAGAGAGAGTTAGTTAGTTCTAAGATCCAATCAAATAGAATTGTTTTACCTTCTACCAACTGAAGCTGACTAATCCTCCTTTTTTTACTGCGCTGGGTTCCTCCTCATGTGCTGGTCTCTGTGCAAAAATTCTTTTAAATTCCTCTTCAGTTTATGAGGAGGTTTTATTTGAAACAAAATAATCTATATCTCAACTCATTCCACACACATACACATCCCCTGCCACCAACAGAATTATAGACATTTCAAGAAACAACAACAACAACAACAACAAAACTACAAAACTACTAAAGTCCATGGAGAGTGGAGAAGAAATGGAGGCTCTGCCACGAACCCTGTACCTGGGCCATACCTATGTGACAAGCTGACTTTGGAGTGCCTTGCACAGTGTACACACACAGCTCCTGACCATCAGAGGACTCACACATCAACATATTTGTACGATACTTATGAAGAATATATTTTTTAAAATGGGGAATGAACATCCAGTCACAAAGAGCAGATGGCCTAGACCATCTGAGTGGGAATTCCAACTCTGCTAACTCCTCGCTGGGTATATCCGCTCCTTCACCTGTAAAATATGCATCACAATAGTATACAGTATCATAGGATACTCAAAAAAGATGCGTGGAAACACAGGCAAAGCACTTGAAAGTGTCTGTGCTACCCACTGCATGTGTCCATATACTCAATACTGAATGGAGGAGGTTGACGAATAAATGTGATGTATACTCATAGAAGCTTAATTTGAAATGGCCTACAGTGCCCAACACAGCAACTCCTAACCACATAGCTATGGGACATGTGACATATGACTAAGCAACTGAATTTCTAATTTTAATTAGTGTGCATTTAAATGGCCATATGTGACAATGGCCACCATACTGGAAAACAAAGCTCTTGAGGGTGTGCAGTTCTAATACTGGATGGCTGAGCATCCATCAGCCTATTGGAGGGATGTGTGGCGGCTCCTATAAGGGTAGGCTCTGCCTTCAGCCTCGTGGTCCTCTTACCTCTCAGTAGGAAGATTCGTTATTGTTGCATTGGCTACTCTGTGCCAGGAGGGGGCAGAAAACAAGATGGCACTAATGGGTCAGCATTACAAGAAGCTTCTAATTTAAGGCAAGCTCTGCTTGGGCTTTTTTTTTTTTTTTCCTGATTTGGGTCTAGAATCCCACATGAATCTGGTCTCTAAGCATTGCCTTGCATCCCAGGCCAGATACTGCCTTTGTATTAGGTGCCTGCAGATGGGGCCTCATCTCTAGCATGCACATTGCCACACAATTCTACAGATGGATATGCTGGCTGGCCTAGACTTTCCTGTGACAGGAGTCACAGGATTCTCAGGGGGCAACAAAACCAAAGCCTGCCTCTAGCAGGGATCTGATGTGTCTTATCTCAGTTGTATCAAAAAGCAGTACCTGTCTTGATATTTTTATGCCACAAATAGACATCACTCAAAAACCTTCATTTTCATAGCTCTCAGTATTATGATACCCCATGTGTTATTAAGTTATAAAGTAGAAAGTCCAAAGAAACTATAGTTAGAGGTTAGCAAATAGACTTCAAGATTAAAACGAAAGACTTCACAAAATGCATCTTCCCTCAGGCTGAGCTACGCCTTTATTTCTTCTGTCTACTAGAAGTACTGACAAAAGACTGTCTTCTCCACACATAATGAGATCCATGTAGATTCATATCTATATGGATTTACCGACTGAAGTGGTATCTGATTAACAGTAGGCATTTGATGTGTACTGTATAATTGGATGGATGGATGGATGGATGGATGGATGGATGGATGGATAGATAGATGGATAAATGGAGAGATCAAGAAGAGAGAGAAGAGATGGAAGGGTGTTAGGATCCTGGGATGTAATGAGAGAGTGGGATGGGCAGATGGTGGGCTTGGTTCATGAATGAATACATGAATGGATGGATGGATGGATGGATGGATGGATGGATGGATGGATGGATGGATGAATGGGTGCATGTATGTATGGACAGATAGATGGACGGATGGATGGATGAGAAAACAAAGGGTGTTGAAGTCACAGTAGATGAAAAGATGGATGGATAGAGAACTTTGATCTAGAAACCATAATGGCGGTTGGGTAGATGGACAGATGGGTAAATGGACAGATGGATAGAGCTATGTTGTACTAGAGCAATTTTCAGTCCAAATAGAGAGAAAAGAGACATTTCAACACTTTCCTGCTTTCTGGATATGGCTGGACTTGTAAGCCCTACTTGTCTTTTAGGAAGGCTGGATAGCCACACCCATGACTCCATGGTCATGGGCATCTGCCCCATTGATGATGACAGCCTAGGGTTTCTGTGGAATCTGGGAATGGAAGGAGAAAAGAGCTCACGATGGAAACATCATGGCGAACTTTCAAACACTGGAGATAAGTTAATGAGATTCACATTACGAATTCAGCTAACCCGTGGAGGCCTTGTCCATGAAAAGGGGAAAGAAAGAAAAAAGGGGAAAGAAAGAAAAAGAAGTTTAAAAAAAAAAAAAAAAAAAAAAGCAAAGAAAAAAGAGAAACTAACCAGAAACCCTTATTACCAAAGCCAGCTGTCTCCTTTGAACGGCTAGATTGCAAAGCACACGCCCTATGCATATTCATAGGCGCTGCAGGAAATTAAACACCTTTGGAACCAGCACTAAAACTCCCCCATCAGCCAATGCAGTGAACCAATAACTCAACAGCCCCCTTGTGGACTGGAAGAATTCATGCATCTTCCATAGGTGGGAAGGCTTTCTTTGGGGTTGGGATAGGACCGAGAAGGTAGGCATGGAGCCTTGGAAGAGGAGAGAGCAGCTGCCCAAGCACTTTTCCTAATGTTAGATGACCCCCCCCCCTTTCCTGTGGAGTAAGGGCAGTGCTTCACTGCTATCTTTTTTCCTTTCCAGAGTCTGAGAAAGAACCCCCAATGTGGCACATACTCCCTGTCAACCTAACCTGCTTAAAGTAGAAACAGATCAAATAAGCCTGGTATTTCCATTTAAAAACATTATTTAAGGGAATTTCACGCCGTCGGAGAAGACGGATACACTGTGTTTGTTTTCTACATTAATGAGCTATAAAAAGAATGGAATAGGCCATAAATACAGTATTTTGTAATAGCCTTTACTAAAAACGCTACTACTGGTGTTTATCATTTATATCCTTGTATACAACCTCAAAATTGATTACACTTTAAACCGTACATAACTTGCTGTGTTTTTCATTTCATGCTATACTACAAACATTTTTATAACTCAGTTAATATATTCCATATTTTGTGTTCTTATTGATTATGAATATTTCTTTAGGGGATTTTATTGCTTTTAAAATAACAAATGTTAGGTATTAAAAAATAGAAAAACCTATCGCAGGCTTCCTATTCTTCTCTCCCCTGGCAATTCTAATACATACATTTTAGCACAAGCATATCCCCGGGTATCTTTTCCATATCTTTTATGCTCCCTCACGCTGACATTAAAAGTTCCTATGAGTACTGCAGAAGAATCATACTTTCCCAAGGAAACCTTCCATTGAGCAGGTTTGAACTGCATTCATAATCCTTTCCTTCCACAATTAAAAAAATTAAAGTACCAAAAGATCAAAAAAGATTAGCGCCCATAACATGATGGGCTTACATCAAGTATATATTATCTTTCCTAATTGCCATTTCACTTTATAGGCTAAAATATGATTTATATCTGTGATAAGATTTTACTATTAATTATCAAATTGAAAAAAAATAAAATCTCACATTACAAATTCTCTGCTGGAAATTAGTTTTATTATTTTTTCCCATAATCCCATCACAGGGGCTGTAAGCGCAGTGCGGCATGAACACTTTAATTTTTCCAGTTAGTTTTAAGCAAGCCCAGAGGTGAGGTTTAATAAGGATCAATGGCACTTTATCTGGGACAGGGCCTCTTCACAGCATGCAAATTACACAGTAACACTTAAAAAAAGAAATAGATTTAATTAAAAAAAAAAGTAGAACCACAGGCTCTGGAAATTCAATTAAAGGATTTATGCAAAGGTTTGCGAGGTTTTTATATGCAGTTACTGCTTACATAATGAGCTTTTCATATTAAAAATCAATAGGTAATCTAGACTAGAAGATCATCCCCTTAAATACATTTTTGAAATCAATTTGAAAAATAGTCCATCAACTGCTGGGACTGCTCTAGCTGCTTCGATTACACTAAAAGCAATATTTAGATTGTAAGACGTGCTATGGAATATCTATGCTTGGATATGGCTTTCAAGGGCTCTTAGACTTCTGAGTGCCTAAGATGATCACCTAGTAACTCAGGATTGTGTTAAATGCATAAATGATTTATTTAATTAGGAACAGAAACCCACAGATACAACTCTGCTGCATTCCTAATGGTTAAATGAAAGGGGGTTGCTGGGGGAGCGGGGAGAGAAAGAAGAAGGAAGCAGGTGAAGAAGGAAAAGGAGGGAGGGGAGGGGCAGGTGAGGAGAGGAAGCAGGAGTAGGGAAATGGGGCTGAGAAGGAAGAGAGGAAAAGGGAAGGGGGAGGGAGAAAAAAGAGGATGGAGGGATGAAGGAGAAAAGGGGGAGAGAGATGAAGAAAAGGGATAGATGGACAGTGGAGGAAAAGAGGAGGGAGAAGTAGAGGCATGGTACTGGATAGGGGAGGGAGGGAAAGAGGGAGGGAGGCAAGGAGGGAGGGAGGCAGGGAGGGAGAGAGCAAGGACTTTTCTAAATTAGTCTTTGCTATCTCAATTGCCTATTGTGTGCTGGCTACTTAGCCCTTGGAGATATGCATTTCGCTTTAAAACTCATTTAGGTCTTCAACTGAGGAAGCAATTAGCTAGCTTATAATTTAAGCAGACTTTCCATCCTCTGTGATAATGGGAGACAGGTCTTGAAATAAAAGACAAAACCCACCGATTCTCTCCCGTTACATCAGGCAAATCCACATCACCTGTCTCACAGCCTAACTTTGCCTGGATTTGGTAACGCGGGGAGCATTCATTGTGTGCACCCGTGTGTATTCTGGGCAAACCAGAACACAGGCATCTGAACAGAGGACAGTCCTGGGGAAGGGAAGGAAGAATCAGGCATGTACACTTCTCAACTTCCCTCATTACTTCACAAAATACACGGAGCGTATTTGGTCAACACCTTCTCACTACTCCAGTTATCTTTGGGTAATGTTAGTCTCCTTCAAACAGGCCACAATCTGCCAAGGACTACCTTAGAACCAAGCAACACCTTAATCGTGTGTGTGTGTGTGTGTGTGTGTGTGTGTGTGTAAATAATGTATACCTTCCACCAGCTTCTGTCTCAGCAACAGCAGCATTTGAGAAAGGTACTGGTATCTCTTTCCTGGTTACTATGGAAGGCAACACAGGGACATATGTCCCTAGCTCTCAGTTCACAGGAAAGATGGAGACAAAACAGCAGCTTCTTCAAACATGGGAAGAATGGACAGACCCTACTGTCCATTCCTGCGGTTTCTGGAAATATCTCATTAGCGAGCTGGCTTTTCCTCTACATGTACTCACAGATGTATTGAGGGAGGTTTTCAGGCCCAATTAACTAGCATTAGCTTTACCCAGCATTTACATACACAACGTGAGCGTCCATAGGTACCCTGGCTTCTATAGTGATAAATTCGAAAGATCCAGGATGCTTGTAGAAGCCAACAGGTATTTCCGCATATGTATTTTAAGAATTTTGCATGTATAAGGAGAAGGTAATAAACGAGAGACTGGGTATTATAATGCAATTCTTATTGACAGCATCATGATCCTAAAAGAAGCCGGAGACAAACAAAGAGACAGGGAGTGGATGGCTCTAATTATAGTTGAGGCACAGGAACAGGAAGAGGAGTGGCCTCTGGAGCTAGGAGGAAACAGGCTGCACACTGCCAGGTGACCACTGTCGGGGCAATAAGGATATTCTCCAATCGATTGTGGTGGTTACCGCCCAGCTCTGTGAATCCACTAAAAGCCACTGACACGCAACATTTTAGAGGGTCGGATTGAATGGTATGTGACTTATATCTCAATAAAACTGTTATGGAAAGTGAGGCATGGTTTATGAACTGTGGGTGGATTCTGTGATAGGTTTAAGGAATATGACAAAATAACTCAAATGTGGATAAAGAGGGGACCACCATGAGGACAGGAAAAAAGGCAATCTTTCTTTTCCATTAAAATCATTCTTTTTTTTTTCTTTTGTACGTTTCTCTCCTCTACAAAATATCTTCTTATCTTCTCTTGGTGGGATCATGGTCAAGGATGTCTTGGGGTAACATGTGCAAACAGACAGTGGTGGCCTTCTGAAGGAAGGTGTTCAAATGGTAACCAGCAGAGGCTTTGGACCTTTAGCAGAGGCATGAAAGCAGGGCTTTCCCATGCTGGGGGTAGTGTGATCAAAATGTCAAATAGGAAATTGTTTTGTAACCGTGTGAGTGGGGTTGGTAATGGAAGTTTGAACAATGTTAACACTTAAAATTTCAGCAGAACCATTTCAATCCATAAATGTATAAAAGTCATTTTACGGTGTGCTTAACAGTGGGGACCAAGGGCTACAATAAAAGAAGATGCTCACAATGTCACTTCCTTTTCTGTTATCTTATTATCACGTTTAAATCTCTCTGTAAAAGTGGTCTTGATAGAGAACTTTATTACACATTTCAAGATTATTCATTCTGCAGAGAACTTCCCCGAGGAATTAACAGATAAAAATGGAGCACATTCCCTGCCACCCCTAAATTAATACTGTGACTACAGAGTTGGGCATGGTGGCCCTCCTGTCTCAGGAATCTTAAAGGTCACTCTTCCCAGCCAGCTGGAGGCCACTCCTTGAATTCAGTCCTGTGGCTAACACCTTAATGCTCACTTTGCAAAGGCCTGGGAATAAGGAGGAGGACAAACAGGAAAAGTCAAGGTGGGAATTTGATGGAGAGCATTTAAAAGAATAAAATAAAAACTAAAAATAATATTAACAATGGGTGGCAATTTACTGACTGCTAAACACATGCTGTGGCATGCACACGTGAACACACAGCACTCTCAAAATAAATAAATGTGAAACAATTCATTTTGATTGAGATTGGTGGTACACACCTTTAATTCCAGCACTCAGAAAGCAGAATTAGATGGATATCTGTGGGTTCAAGGCCAATCTATATAGTAAGTTCCAGATCAGCTATAGAGAGATCCTGTCAGAGAAAGAGAGAGAGAGAGAGAGAGAGAGAGAGAGAGAGAGAGAGAGAGACAGAGACAGAGAGAGACAGAGAGAGACAGAGAGAAACAGAGACAGAGACACAGAGAGAGATGGAGAGACAGAGAGAAAAAGGGAGAGAAAGAGGAAAGTAGGAAGGGAGGGAGGGAGAGAACAAAGGAGAAAAGCAGGATTCTGTTTTGTTTGTTTTTTTAATGGCCAAGAGAATCTGATCAATAGCCTGGTAAACATTCCCACCTTTCCACAGTTCACTGGAGGAGAAGGGACCCCAAAGCTAACACAATCTCCTCTGCTCACACTAAGTAATCTTTGCCTGAAAAGGGTCTTAAGTAAACATTTCCAGCTTTGTGGGCCAAACCACACGAGTTACAACTATTTATTTTTGCTACTACAATGCTACAGGGACAGACAAGGCTGCGTTCCAATATAGCTTTACTCTATTTTCCTGTGGTGCTGGAAATCAAACCCTGGGCCTAGCACATGCTAGGCAAGCAATCGCCTTACCACAGAGCTACGGTCCTGTGCCACAATAAAACTTGATTAGAGATGTTCCGATGTGAATCTCATTTTTCATATATTAAAAGTTACTGGTTTTCTTTTAAAACATTTTTGAGCCATTTTTAAATGTAAAAGGAGCTCTTGATTTTCAGGTTGCACAGAAAGAGTTGGCCCAGGAGCTAGGGAGACCAGTAATCCCTCTGCCTTCTTGGTTTATAGTGACGGTGCCTTCTCTGAGAATGAAATAGTCCCATTTTCTTCAATATATATACTTAATGATATGAATTCTAACTTGTATGCTCTCAACAGAACAGTAAGTTCAGCATGTTTCTCTTTGCAGAAAGTTGCTCTAAACTTTCTGAATGTTTTCTTTGAAAAAAAGTTATCAAGGTCTTTTTTCTTATTTACAAATAAGCAGAGGTTTCCAGAATTGGCAACCCTGGCACATGCAATACTAGAGACACATGGCTTTGGCTTCTGAGATAAAAAGCAGACCACATTCTCTCTGGAAGAGAGAATGCAGTGAGTAGTGTGAATTCAACGTGCAGCAGTCAGGTCTGTGTGCTTGCATCTCTGAGTGGCTGGGTCTGGAAACGGAAATACATACAGAAGTGAGTACTTACAGGGTGAGCTCTCCCCTCTCTCCGTCAATCCTCTGACCTTTGTAAGCAAAGTTGCTAGGAATAACCATGGGCACAATTAGCCCACAATTTCTATCTAACTGGAGTGGATTTACTGAACAAATTGCAATATCTCAATTATATCGCATTTCTGCAATAAACAAGCATCAGGCAGGTGCAATGGCTTAGTGGGTAAAGCCCTTGCCATGAACGTCTGAAGATCTGATTTTGATCCCCAGGAGTCAACTTAAAAAGACAGTTGTGTTGGAGTACATCTGTAATCTCAGCATTCCTATTGGGAAATGGGAGACAGAGACAGGAGAACCACCCAGAATCTCACAGGCCAGTGTAGAGTACACAGCAGGACCAGTGACAAGCTGCTGTAAGGTGGAAGAATAGAACTAATTTTGGAAACTTGTTCTCTGATGTCCATGAGTGAATCAGGTGTGCACCAGGGAACATGGGTATACATGTGTGTGTGCATGCACACGCACACACACATACATACATTTATTTATTTATTTATATACTAAAGTATCTTTATAATGTTTGATATATGTATGTGTAGTCTTAAAAGATGACACAGATTATCTGGAACCATTTTAATGAATGGGAAAAAATGTTTACAAATTGATTCCTTTAAAAGATTTAAAACTTTCTTTCATGTATTTGTACATCTGCACCTGGAAAGTATTTATAATGTTTCCTCTTGGAAATTATTACTGTGACCATCAGTGTCGATAAATGCTGCTCCTGCTACTGCTGAGGATGTGGCTGGGGATGGAGAGTGGTAAGATTCCAGCTTCGTTCAGACCAAGTGATGGTCAAGGACTCTTTCTCTTTTTATCATCTGACCAATGTGGCCCAAATAAAGACTTTTAAATACCACCAGGCGATTACTATAATACCAGTGTGTCTTGGTACAAAGTCACAGAGGAAAATGGAACAAGAGTAGGAGGAAAAGTGAGAGCTTCACACAGCACTTCAGGTTTCATGCATGATCAACAGTTCTGAGATCGACATGCCCCAAGTCCACCCAAGGGGAAATGTGTTGGAGAGCAAGGCACAAATAGTGAGAAAGCACTTTGTACGTTTTACCTGGTAACGCTGCAGAAGCACTCCATTGGATCATTCCCTTGCTGATGCAAAACTTCATTATTCTTTGCAGATGCCGAACTAGACAAGCGAGATGAGGAGTGATGGTCACATTCCCAATGTGCCCTCAGACTCGGGGCACCTAGATTGCAAGTAACATGGATATGATAATTTGTGCTTCATGAATTGTCAGAAGGGAAAAAGCAGGTCTTGGATAAAGAAACATGGCTGACTGTGATGTGGGGGCTGAGAATTGCCAGTGTGAAGGCTGCTCTGTTATTCCTTTGCCACTCTTGGGTTGGGTCATGAAACCAAGAAAACAGTAGCAGCTGGAGACTGAATCTGTACCCCTGGTTGGAAGAAAGTGAGAAGAAAATCACCGGGCAAGTCTTTCTAATCCTCCTGGAAAGCAGAAGACCTAACATAGAAGTTCTTATAGATCCCCGTATGCTTGTTTCGCTCAGATCTTTCCACATGGCCATCCAGTTTTGCCAGGAGCTCTATGAAGTATTGATTTCCCAGCCATGCCTGAAGAAATTAGGCAAGAGCACTTAATATGCTGGGCAGTAAGAGAAGAGCTGACAAGGCTGAAGTCATGGTGGCATGGAAACTGGTTCATTATCTATGGCTGTTTTAGAGTTAAATGTATGAACAACTTGAATAAAAAAAAAAAAAAATAACCGAGAGTCCAAAGTGATTGCCAACAAACACTAGTCCATCTGTCAAAGCAAAAACTTTGCCATGCTCACTTCTTCTTGGGCGTATAGCTAAACTATATGTTCTGGCCTTCTATAATGCAAAGATATTCACCTCTCCTACATTTATTTGTTCCTCCAAATGGTTCCCTCCCCCTATGACTGCACGTATTCTTGCTTCTCACGCTAACCTCATCTGGATAAACAGGACAGCTGTGGAAGCAATGAGTTGAGGAAAGCAGAGCAACAAGATGGAAGGGGTCTGGGTCTGCAAGTCACCATTGCAAAGGGAGCTCCTCAGAAATCCAAAACAGTAACTCTGACCCTTCCAGAAGCAATAAATAGACTCTGACTATATGTGAACCGCCATGCAAGCGTGGGCTTATTTGCTGTTGCCTTCAGTAAGACATCAACCTAAAATGTGGATGTTGCAGAGTTCCTGAGAATATCACTTATCTATCATTGTCTCATATTCTGGGTCACACACATTGGTTTGCTTTAACTGTGTCAAGCAAACACCTAGAGGAGCATCTCTAGGTGTCGCCCAGCATTGGCTCACCTGATTTGTGGTTCATCCATCTGCAAGAACAGTATTATTAGGGAAAACATGGCCAAGTCTGGATGCCCACAGCATAAGGCAAGTCTTCCTTACTGGGAGGAAGGCATGTCTTGGCAGCCTGTTGCACTCTTAAGATTCAGTTTTCCAGATCTCTTTAGTAGAACTCTTGTATCAAAAGGACTGCTGCACACCAATGATTGCTTCTAGGGGAAGTTAGCTTCATGTTGAATGGGTGATTTATGGTGCTGCCATCACACCTCATTATGGAGCCTGCCATCTCAATTGAAAACCTGGTCTCTTTTCTGTTCCTTTTCTCTTTGCCTTTAGACCCTCTTTAAGATCTGTTGTCAGCTAACACATTTTATACCTTAAAAGTTTGGTATTTTTTATAAATTACCCAGACCTGTATTTCCCTTGGTTGCTTCCTTCTTAATGTATAACAAACTGTAGAAGGAACATGACTTTAAATCATAGTGGGTGGTTTGGAGGTTAAATTACCCGTAGAGGTCATATACATCCCTGAGGGTTTACATAACACAGTGACAATGACTCCATGCCACTTCCAAAACAGGGTGTTCACATCTCCCTCTGAAATCTAGGACTGAGTGCCATTTGAGCATTTACAACATAGTAAGGCCAGCACTTCTGTACAGTTGTGAAAGCGAAGCAAACTTCCATCCCTCCACTGACAGACACAATCAGCACAGAGAAGCCAGTCAGAACCATTAGAGGGAAAGACAGAACCAGGGAGCTTCACTCTTGAATGTCCCTGAGGGGTGACAAGTGACAAGAGTGGACTTAGTAACCTCAGGAGAAAAATCCAGAGCACATCTGTTACACGGTGAAATCAGAACATGTATTGCCACTACACCCATTCTCATTGGAGGAAACCTCCATTCTTGGAGTTAACAGTACCACCATCACTTTGTAGATGAGGACACTGGCTCAGCAATGTGTCCTAGGCAGGTGAGCAATACAGCATGCAGCAAACTGTGCTTGTACTTACATCTGCTTTATTCCAAATTTCGTTCCTATTTTTTTTCTACTTACCGTAGCGTACTTTCTTACTTAGAAGCTGGGATGGCTTGAAGTCTTAATCTCTCCCTTCTCTTTTCCGCTATCAGCTCTTGCCCACTCCGTCCCTTGTTCCCACCCACCATGGAGCTAAGGGTCTCACTGCCACACAAGATACTCTCCAACAACTTTGTGCAACACAGTCCTCTGAAACCCAGTCCTGAGCAGCTGGGACTGCTGAGCACAGTGATGAACTCAGCTTCGAGGCGTCTTCAAAGAGGGTTGAATGAGTGCCATGAGCTGGCCCTGTGAGGAACTATCTTACACTGGCCGTGGAAAACAAAAGCAGAGATCTAGAAACCTGGTTTGCACTCTGCTGGGCAGTGCCTCCTCCACATCGTTATCTCTTCGGTAATGGAGGAGGAAGGGTAGGAGGAGGCTCCGGTGTGGTCAGCTAGTAGGCACTTGGACAGGAGGCTTAGCTTTGGGGTCTCATGTTTGTGTCCCTATGGAGTTTAACGAAGAGGAAAGGCAGTGAGGAACTGTGTTCCTACACCAAGGAAGTAGAATGCAGTCTAGAAAACAGAAGCTACACAGAGAGGGAGAAGGACTGGCGAGATGGCTCCGAGGGTAAGGGCCCCTGAGTTTGGTTCTTCTGCCATGTGGAAGGAGGGAACTGAACTCTAAGTCATCCTCTCAGCTCCAGACATGGCACCTACCCATTAGATAAATAAGTAATAGAGGTAATAAAAAGATAAGGCCTCGGACAAATGAACATCTGTGGTCCAGGGAGTTCCTAGGCACCACTTGGGAGGCAGAGGCAGGTGGGTCTCTTTGAGTTCAAGGTCAGCCTGGTCTTCGGAGCACCTTCCAGAACAACTAGGGCCATACACAGAAACCCTGTCGTGAAAAACCAAAAGAGAGAGACAGTGAGGGAGAAGAGGAAGAGAAAGAGGAGGAGGGGGGAGAGGAAGAAGAGGAGAAAGAGGAAGAGGGAAGAAGAGAGGAAAACAAAACACCAAAGAGAGCTGGGGTGACTCAAGCCACAGACTTACATTCATGTGCTATCCCAGAAGAGTGCTATGTCTAGCATATTCCAGTCCTGCCATAGTTACAGTGAAGTGTGTTCTTCTAAATTCCAGGACCACAGGCAGGAAGGCACTGGTGCTCCTTTAAGCTTTTATAAGTACTAATTTCATCCCTTTCTTCCTTACAATTCCGAACAGAGGGGAACAGACATTAATTAAGCAAGGCTTTATCTCCCTCTACCCTAATGAAAGCCAAGTTACGGTTATATTTTTCCTAAGATTTTTCTTCCACTTAATGAAGACATTATCCTCGAGTTTTCAAAGTCATTTTACAAAAGAGCATTCAAGAGACATTAAAGTCAGTTTAAATGAAGAAGTCTTTTTGAAGTTAATAAACAATAAAAGAACAATGAGAAGAGACCCTTTGATCCTGTCTTAGTCCAAAGGCTTTAATTTCTGTTTTAATCTACCAGATGAGTAAGAATCGTGTTCAGATACCCCTCACCTCTGGAATACACTAAGAGTGAACTGCAAGCACTTTATAAGTCTCTTACGATACTCTTGCATGTGTGCATAAATGTAATCCTAATAGGTAGGTATGTGTATGGCTGGATATCCATATGTGTCTGTGTATATGTGTATCCCATAAATGTGCACAATCTATACCTTATTAACATAGATACAAAATATTCAGAAATCTTTTGTCAGGAAAAGGAAGTTTTAAAATTATTTCTAGTCTACTTCTTTGAAAATTAAAAAAAAAAAAAAGAAAAGAAAATGGAATCTTTGGCTTTGAAATTCACAGGAAGATCAAAGACTATAATGCACATAGATTTTTCAAGGTATACATTATTAATACCACAGGCAAACACATAACTAATCAATAGAGTGGTCAAGAGATGATAAGACAGGCACGTGTCTCTGCGGCTGCGTGAAGCGCAGTGTGGGATGGGTGCCCTGTTCCGTCTCTGCTCGTCAGGCATCCTCTGAAGTCCAGCCACTTCTCAGCCACGTTGTAACAGTTGGACAGTTCATCACAGATGCAGAGGGGAAACAAGCAGCTTGCCATGCCCTCTGCATCAGAACAGTTCTCTTTATGTTCTCCCCACCCCATACCGAGGCAAAATTCATAAAACTTAAAATTAACCATTTTGAAGCATCTGATCTTCATGGCATGTTAGTACACTCACGGAGGTGTGTGATCAACATTTCTGTCTGATTCTAAATGTCCCTATCACCCTCTGAGGAGACCTCAAACCCATTAGTAGCCTTCCCGTACCCCCTTTCCAAATGGCCTCTGGACACCACTCCAATCTGCATTCTGGTCTCCATGGATTTGCCTGCTCTGGATATTTGGCATAAAGGGGATCGCATATGGCGTGACCTCTTGGGTCTGGTGTGATGGCCTCTTCTAATTTAAAAACAACAAAGCCCATATATATGCAACCCTCATTCTATAAATTACCTTTTCTAACAGAAAAAAAAATCTATGCAACAGAATACTCCTTCTTTAAAAAAAAAAAAAAAACAAACAAGCAAAACAACACTATGTATATTGCTTATACTGCAGATCCCCTCTCATGAGGGACTTTATTTACGAGGTTAAAAAAAAAAAAAAGGAAGTTTGGAAACTCACCTACCAAGGAGTGTGCAAATGGGCTCTGGTAGCAAACAGATTGTACAGGTGGAGAGTAAGGCCGTAATCTGGGAAACATCAGATTAAGAGATGCTGGGTACATAGACATCATTTTAAGGGATATTAGACTTAGGGGGTCATAAAACAAACAGTTCTATATGCGTTTGTGTGTATGTGTGCAATATGTATACACGTTGGGAAGGGGTATGCATACTTTCATGCTTCCAGAGATCAGAGAAGCATGCTGAGTGTCCTGCTGTATCGCTCCTGCCTTATTCCTTTGAGACAGGGTCTCTCACTGAACATGGAGCTAGGTTTGCAGCCAGCAAACCCCAGAGATCCTCCTGCCTCTGTCTCTTGTAGCTGCTGTAGTTACAGGTATATATATGGCCCCTGCCTGGCTTTTTATATAGGAGCTGGGCATTTGAAGTCGGGACCTCTTTATTGGGAAGCGAGCATCCTTCTCTATCAGGACATCTCCCTTCCCCCCGTGGCCCAAACTGACGGTTCCTTAATAAGTGCTCTGTTAGCACCACCGTGGGACATTGCTCTGCACGGTCTGTAGGTCAGTATGATTTCCAACCACTTTGGAAAACCACATAAGACATGGTAAGACGTGGAACATTTACGGCTTCTTCTCTCTCGGGCATTTCTTGAGGAACCGACAACATGATCATACAGCCAAAAAACAAGGATTGCAATGTCTGTTTCTCAGAATGTATCGGGAACCCCTGGGAAGCGAGGCCTCCAAGCAAGGGGCACACTTCCCTATAGATGCATAAAAAGAAAATACAGATGATAGATTTCAGTCCAAACCCTGATTCTCCTCTAACAGAGCTGGCAGACTTCACCTTTACCAGTTAGTAAATGTGGTGCCTTGAAGGAGATTAAATAAGATGTGAGCACATGGGAAGCACTGGACGCATTACAGACATTTGTCACCACGGCTCCTAGTCAGTCAGTCTTTTTGGAAAGGTGCTATGTGTGCGAAGCAGGAAAGAGATTCCTTTACTGGGCAACTGGTAGGTAAGGTATATCCAGGCCCGTTATCTCATTTCCTGTCCCAGGCATCCAGATATGGCTTATCCTACTTAAACCAATGTAAGTGACAAGCTACGCCTTTCCCTTTGCAAAGGTTTACAGACGTGCTTGTCTAATCCAGTGATGAGAGAGGCAGCAAGGAGCCAATACAAATGACCAGCCATGGATTTTTCAATAATGAGAGCTGCTCAGCCTGTCCGGATGACGCTGGCACCGTATATGAAGTAAAAAGAAACAACAACAAAACCCACTTATGCCACATCTCATGGAAACGGCCCCTGGCTGTATCAACACAGACTTGCACCCCTTGTTTCCAATAGTAGATTTTGTCAACTACCTGGCATTTCATGAAGCATCTTAAGAATTGGTTCAACTGTTTTTTACCACGGATGAACATCATCTACATACACACTTCGAGGACACCCCCAACACGTATCCAGGGCAACATTGACACCGAGGTTCTCATCCCTCTGGCCTGTGCATTCTGCGTTTGCTGTCCGGCACAGCAAGAGCAAACGTATTACCGTGAGACTGAGCTGCGTCAGGAACAGCATTGACAAGGGGCAAGTACCTGCCCTTAGCAAAAGTAGGCAGGATGCCCAGCCTTTGAGTCAGTGTATAATCGTGTCATGGTGCTGGAAAAGAGACAAGGTCACAGTCCCTCCAAGGTGGTAGGGAAAAGTCATTTTGGTGACGTCCTGGGTGAGGACAAGCATAGGTTCCCAAGAGAAACGCTGGGTTTGGGACAAGACCCTGGGAAGAAGCAGTCACAGCCGGAACACAGCCGGGATGTCATCAGTGTGGTTCTCCCAGTGCCCTCTGCCTCGTTTCTCAGAGCTAATCAAGGGGAACAGAACTAGTCTGGGCGGCGGGGCCGAGTTTACAACAACTGACAGTAACTATAACACACGCCAGTTTGTATTAAGATGTTATCACACCTTTTCCCGTTCTAATCACCAATTATGACTCTATTACTCCTTCTTGGCAGTTCATCTGCTCCTGCCTCCGCTAAGGGCGACTTAGAGACGGACCTCTGATCTCCCAGTTCCACTTCAGTGAGCGCTCAGCACGGCGGCTGTCATCTGCAGACACTGAAGACGGGAGGCATTGCTTTGGCTCAGATAACTGTACCTGACCTTACAACAATTTACTAAGGAAATACCTGCCTAATAGTGGTTGTGAGCACCGTTTCCTTTATGCTTGCCACTGCGCCGCAAATTAGCGACAACAGGATAAATCTATGGCCGGCTCACTAGACACTTCATTAAATCACTGTTCTCCTGCCTTGTAGCACGCTAATAGAATCACAGCCCTCGTTAGCTACTGAATAAAAGATCAATCACGGACTTTGAAAGCTCTTGCTACCGGCTTCCAGAGGAAACAAGGAAGGGTGAGAGGGGGAGAGGAGAGAGCGAGAGGAGAGAGAGAGGGCGATATTTAGGATCATCGCTGAGATTCTGAATGGCCTCACTGCAAGCTGCTTCAATTACCTTTTCCACAGCTGACTCCAAGCCTAATACTCAGAGGAACTTGTTAAGCCTGCTTCCAAGAGCAGAGCTCTAATATATGACTGTGAGACCCTGGTCAAAAGTTCATAATGTGCATATGTAAAAAGGTACTAAATTGCCTGAGGGCTAAAACCAGAGGAGTTTAATTGTAGCAAAATGCTGCAAATGGCCTGCAGAGGGTCCTTCTGTGGGGATGCTGCTGGCTCTGGCTGATTGAAGTATAGAACATAAAAGCCTTACGACAATATTTCCTTAAATGCCGGAGAGGCTGCCAGCAGTTGGTAGTGCATGAATGTTACGGTGCAAGAAAAACATTTTCCACCCCTAAAATAAATAGAGTATTAAAAACTGCCCCGGCCCATAATTCCAAAGCTTGATGGAAAAAATAAAAAATAAAAGGAAGGCCCCTGTGATAATAAATAAGGTATAATTCACGGGGCATGTCCCATCCACTCCTAGGGTGTTTTTACATGGGGCACATGGAATGAATTCAGGAATGACCTGTAAAGGGGTTTTGGTCTGGGAATGGCTGAGGTTTCTGAAAACAGTACTGTGTTGAAATAACAGCAGCTCCTGGCTGGTGTGCCCATCTCTCTAGGTTATATGGATCTGTGTGGTGAGCCTTGCAATGAGACCTGCCTGGTTTCTCTTTATTTCTTCTTGCATTAAATGAGCCCTGGATTGCCAACCTAACAACTGCTGGCTTCTCTGAAGTTGTTTCTTGTATGTAGTAGTCTCTAATTTTTTTTTCCCCCTGTCTTTCTCTTTCTGGTATTACTAACCACCTTTTCATTTGGGTAAACTGGAAGGGCAGAGACTGTTGACAGGGGAATGCTTGGAGAACCCCAGGCAGGCACAGAGCATTGGGGGAGACAGGATTCAGCACGCAAACAAAGAGTTAGAATTCTAACGTCCAAGTATTCCGGAGTTGCGGAAGTTACCATTTTAGCATTCGTAGAGTGGTGGGTGGCGTTTTACTTGGGTTTTAGGAAATAAACCAAACATGGAATTCTTTAGTATCAGGATAGGACAAGCTTCCAGCGGTGACTAGATAGGCTAATCATCACCTACACAGGTGGGTAGCTGCTAACAGGAAATAAACAAGGAGAACAGAGTGGATGACAGTTGGTACGTGAAGTCAGTCGGGGAGCAAAGGGGACAACACTCACGCCTCCCTTCCTGTCTGTTTTCCCTTCTTCTCGAGCCTTGCCCTCCAAGGAAAACACTTCCAAATTTCTCTTGAGAATCATCTGGTATTTGTTCTCATAACACCACAATTAAAAGCTTCTATTTATGAGGTCTCCAAAATGGCTCAAGGTCCAACCAATCTTGTTACACTATCCATGTGGTCCAGAATATGTTACCGTACCACACGTTTAATGCGTGGTCGTATCTAATGTTCATTTAAATTTGTAAAAGAAAGGACAAAGCAGGTGACAAGACATATGTGCCACAGGCCAAACCTGCTTTCTCCCTACAAAATGGTGGATGTCTGCAGGAGAGCCAGGCTGGCTCATGCTGATTTCTCTGGTGATCTCCATCCGGGTAAGAGAGATCTGTTCACTTGAAACACGAGCATTTGGGTGGGGGAAAGAAGGAGAGAGAGAGAAATGAGTGCCCTGGGGAATGGATTGTTACCTTAAGGTGGAAACAACTAAGGAACTGTTGGAATGGTCAGAAATGCCCTGATGACTGCATCCCAGAAAGCAAGAAGAGATTCATTCCTGCCATGAAGCTCCTTCTTTCCTCCTGGCCACAGAGGATTCCTAATGCCAGAGGCACAAGCCCTTCTTCAGCTGGAACATCACACTGCTGCAAGCCTAGATACATGATGCGCACAGAGCCTGCAGTCAGAGTCACTGAAGGGAACCCAGGCCTACACGAGGAGGCTGTGCCAAGGCAGGCAGTGAGGGACGGCACCAGAGCACAGATACTTCAATCTGATTATCTGCTCCATCATTGAGCAACTGTGGGATGAAGGCAGGTCATTCACAGCCTTGACTCATGACTTGGAAACTGGATATAATCATTCGGAACCTTATGTCTGTGGAAAGTAAGCAGAGTGGCTTATTTAAAAACTATTCTTGTTCCATGGTCTGCCAACTCAATCAACAAAGGCCTCTTCTCAACATTTTATTACCTATGTGCCTCTGAAAACGATGCTAAGAATACTCACTGAGAACAGTCCAGACTAAGTGATTCTAAAGCATCCTTGCAGATTTCAGTTCGGTTTTAAGGGAAGCCACTTGGACACCATGAGACAATATTCCCCAGGAATGCCCAAGTTACCCAACACCGGAGGCCAATCTTAGCATGGGAACGGATGGGAAGGATATTCGTGATCATGCACATTAATATTTATGGTCACAGGCTGGTGGTGACCCAGACCAGCATAAGCATAAAGATGTCTTGTAATTCTTTGCTTTCACCCTTAGCCAACTCTTTCAAAACAACAGGAGATCCCATGCGCTAACACCAGAATTCATAGGGCATTATTTGCATCCCTAGGTTACTGACTGTGGTGTATATTTCCAGTTCTGCTGTGTTGCAAATACTCTGTCCTCATCCCCACCTGCTGTATGAAAAAAAAAATTTTTTTTTAAAGAACTCATTAAAAAATAATAATGACTGTGCCAGGTGACACCAGAGAACAAAGTCACACAGGTAAGGAGTTTCTGGGGGCAATGATGGACTGGGTTTTAATTCTTGCTGAAAATGCTATTCTTTAATATCATGTGTAAAAGGCTGAGCTGAAGTAATGATAACAATAATAATAATAACAATAATAATAACAATAATAATAAATTATTCTGGTCTTAGGACCATCAGCAAAATACCCCAACGTCCAGTGACTGAGATGCCTGGCAGATTTGCCTTAATGGACACTAGAGGAACAGCCTGTTGTGGGGTTACCTTCCCAGGATGCACAACCTCTGGCTTCATGAATACCCTCCCCTCTGCACCCTTGAGTGTCTAACTCTTAGCACAGCCTACAAGAATGAAGTCCTACACCCTGGCTGACCTAGAACATCTTAAGGCAATGGTCACTGTTGACTAAAGGCGAGGAAGTCAGGGTGAGTGCTTTTCTATAGGAAAATTATTCTTGAATTATACAAAAAGACATGGTGAGGCATTTTTCTACCTTACATTGTTCCTATGCTCTCTTCTACTTCCTCAACTATATATGATAATAAAAATATGTCTACAGGGCAAGCATAACTTGTATGAGTTAATATTTACCCGTGACGCTCTAAGCTCTGTCAATCTCCTCAAAGAGTCTCGCAAACACAAACAGCTTTACTATTGGGCCCTGATAGTGCGGGAGATTTCTGCACTATATATATCAAATAAAATAAATATGCATTATGCAAATATAAAAAATAAAACAATAAGAATCTTTTACTGGGGGTCTGGAGAGACAGCTCAGGAGGTAGGACATTTGCAGCTCTTCCAGAGGACCTATGTTCTCATCCCAGCACGCCACATGGTGGATTACAATGGGCCACATGGTGGATTACAATGGGCCACATGGTGGATTACAATGGGCCACATGGTGGATTACAATGGTTCATAATCTTCAGATGTGATGACCTCCTTTGACCTCTTCAGACACCAGGCATGCACACAGTGCACATATGTGTAATCAGAAAAAAAAACACGATATACATAAAATATTTTTTTACTCCTTACTAGAACTAAGAGGATGAAAATGCGTCTAAACTGAAACAGTGAAGGCATCTGAAGAAACGCTCAACAATCCAGAGCTGAAGTGCGGTGAATGCATCGACCAAACAGGTAAAGCTTAGGACAGGGAATGAAAGGAGTGCTGAGACGCTCCTGAGTTGACTGGAAAGAGCCTTGAGTTGGTGGGTTTTCAGAGAAAGAACTAACTATTCGTGAATCTAGTAAGGACAACCTCTTGGGATTTTCAAAAACATAACCATGCAGTTCTTTGTTTTCTAACTGTAATGTCTAGTTGGTCTTTAGGATGGATTGAAATGCAATCGGGTAGATGGGACTACATGTCTAAACTAGAAGGTGAGTTCCTAGAACATTCAGTGGCAAATGTAACAGTCCTCACCAATGGAACACACACACACACGCACACACACACACACACGCACACACACGCGCACGCACACACACACAGAAAGAGGGGGGCGAATAGACTACAACTAAACGATATATATGCCTTTAAAGCTCTGTAAGACTCTATGTGCAGAGGTAAAGGAAACACATGAACAGAAGCAGGACCAGGTGAAGTGGCAGAAACCATCCGTAGCCACAGTGAACGGCAAGAGGGACGAAGATGGACAGAAAGGATAAACCAGTAAAAGGTGGAAGCATGGACCACTGCAGCCTGTGCCACCCAGGAAAAACACATTACCCACTGGCTGAGTGTTAACAATGCCATTCTAAACTATCTAGTAAGACAAGAGAAATGCATTCATTCAAGATAACAGGAGATGCCACTAAGCCATGGACTAGGGACATGTCTCAGAAGGTGGACATACGGATATTTGATCAGTCTGCATAGGTGTGAGCTGGAAAGCGTCTCTCTAGCTTTGCTTTCTTCCTCTGAACTATGGATGCAGCCTAAATAACCTCTAAGGTCACAACAAATGGTAGGCTATAGGAGAAGGAAGAAGGAAGGCCCAGCCCACCATAACCATGCTTGGTGCATGAGGATGTGTGTCTCCAAAGGCATCAGCGGGATCCCATTAGTTTACTGCTATTACTAATATATTCCTTCTGGGTTATAATTAGTGAAGTCAACTAACCTGGGAGAACATCAAATCATTGTAAAAGTAACATAAATTAAATGCAGACGTGACACAGGGAATGGAGATAATGAAGGGTTTGGAATGTGTGCATGTGTGTGTATGTGTGTGTGCGTGTGCTTCTATTCCCCAGACCCAGTAAGAATACACTAATGCCTTCATTACTTATCCCTCCCCTAATTCAACTTCTCCAAGCTAATTCCACCCCTAATTCACACACAGATGGAACCTGGTACCACCTATGGAAATCCACTGGTATGGGTGTGAGTTTATCTGTTATGTATGGATTCTTATGCATATGCACATCTACAAAGATACACACACACATATTTTAATGTCAGATTGTCTTTACAGCCTGAATGCTAAAATTTATTGTTTTTATGCATTACACGGTAAGTTCGAATGACAGCCGTGCTTTCAATGTGGGAGAAAGAGAGTGAACGGGAGACTTCTGTGTGAATATGAAATGAACACTGTTAGGTAGGAGATGAGAGGGAAGAATGAGAACCCGAACGCAGCTCTCGGGACACAGTTGCTGAGGACAGGTCATACTCCTTTATCTCCTGGGATTTTCCTCTGTGTTTTTGTTTTGTTTTGTTTGTTTGTTTGTTTGTTTTCTCCTCCTAGAAATAAGGAGAGGAGAACCCCAACATGGAAAACCGTGTGTGCTGCTGGGGGTCCCCATAAATGCTATTAAAGCACACACTTTATTAATGTGGCTGTTAGACTCTCATGGCTTTGCACTTGGGAATAAAACAGCACACATAGAAAATTAAAAACAACAACGATACAAAGGTGGAGAAGGAGGACAGTTCAGCAGTCACGCATACATACTGCTCTCCCAGAGCGCTAGAGTCGAGATCCCAGCCCCACATCAGGTGGCTTACAAACCCCTCTAGCTTCAGCTCCGAGGAGGCCCAGAGCTCTCTTCTAGTCTCTGTGGGCAGCCACACACACACACACACACACACACACACACACACACACACAAATCATAAAATTAATAAAAATAGAGAAAAAAGGATTCTGTACCTCTGACCAGTAGCTTTGGTAGAATTCACCTTTACTTGAATATGGCACATCCCAAAAGTGACACATGGTAATGCTCTAAACCCAAAGGCTGGTAAGAAGACATTCCTCTGAAAGGATACAACAACTGCGCCAACTGGAAACCTGCAGAGGAGCTTTCGATACCAGTGGATGATTCTATCCTGAGAGCTATAGCAGGAGATATAAGAAAAGCTGTGGAAATGTCCATTGTTGATGACAGTGATAAGAAAAAAACAAGAAAACAAAGGGTCCAGGCAAGTACATGCAAAGTACATGTATGTACACACATGCATCCAGAGAGAACGTTACAAGTCAGCCGGAACATACTTTGAGTCCCTTGAATACATCGGAGATTAATATTGTAGGATGGGTACACACTGTGTAACATTTCAACATCAAATAAACCATCCCTCTGGTAGTATCACCTACCATAGTGCCTGCAGGAATGTTGCCAGACCGTGAGGAACATTCATCTCTTTTCTCCAAACAATGCAAGCTAATCTTCCCAGGGGCGATCTGTCAACGCCAGGAGTACTAATTTGATAGCTCCGTCATCAGACGGCATCGAGAATTTCATTACATATCTGAAATCACGCTAACATGGTTTGCTAATGCTGGGATTCACTAAAAGGCCACAGCTATTTAAATAACGAACGGCCACAATAATGGTATACATATTAAAAAATGACACGTGGTATCTTCCGCAGATCCTCTTCCTGGGTCTTACACTGTTAGCTAAGCGTCATCAACACAAAGATCTATCATGATGATCTGGAGAGGGTCCAGAGTCACATGTGAAGTCATTATTTGTAGAAATTAACAATATACCTATCTGAGGGAAGAATATACATTAAATTATATTAGAATATTGTCGTGTGCTAGCCATCAGACATTCTTCAGGTTAGAGAAATTTAATTCTACTGCATAAAACACAGAAGACAGAAAAGATATTTAGTTAAGCAATAAATTATACCTCAAGATCAAATACCTTCAGAAATGCACATATCCCATACTGTGTCTGCCCACTGAGTGCTCACGGTCACGTTATGCTACAAAGTCTAGCTCCATCCACAGTCACTCCTGAGTGTCATGGGTCTTAGTCCTCCCACTTCTGTGCCTTCAATGCGCAATGTCTCTGTACATTTTCCCAGGCTGTTAAGTGACCCTGGGCAAAGCTATTTATCCTCTTTCAGCTCCCCTAATGGTACTGGAAAATATCCACTGTGTGGTGGTATACAGCAGTCATCCCAGCACTTGGGTGACTGAGGCAGGAGATTTTTCAAGTTGGAGGCCAACCTACAAAGTGAGACCACATCTCTAAAATTAAGAAAATATAGAGGGCATTATCATCAAAGCATGAAAAGTCAGAAATGCCTTAACTCCTGGCACACAGCAGGTGCTTAACCTGAACACTCAGCCACCCACACTGTCCCCACTGCTATAAAACCTCTGTCCTCACGCTCATCATCCTGACTCCATGTCCTCACTGCCATTACCGCCACTGTCCTCAACATCAGCAAAAGAGCGGAAGACTCCAAATTCTTGACAAAGCCTTTGGTGGTATTTGTTACCAACACTGATGCTTTCAACTTAGAATCACCCAGAAGACCAACCTCTGGGTGAAATTCCAAAGGATCAAAGTCGCCATCCTTTACATGGTAGTACCAGCTTGTCATCCCAGGGCTGGGGAAGTGGAGGCAGTTGGATTCCTGGGACCCGATGCCCAATGGATGAGCTCAAGGCCACTGGTAGATGTCTCAAAAGGCTGACAACCTATCTGGGCATAAGCTTCAGGGTTGTCCTCTGGCCTCCAAACACACATGTGCATGTACAACATACACATTTGTACCTGCATATAGGCACACACACACACACACACACACACACATACACACACACACACACACACACACACACACACACACACACACAGAGTAAAACTAAAATAAATCAGCTGCTGGTTGAGGCCAGCTTGGGCTATGTAGAAAAGCCAACCCAGGCTTCATGGAGACCCTGTCTCAAATCAACGCCAAACACCAATCAAATGCTGGTATTATGAGTCCTCAATAAAACAATACTTTCAAAAAGCTTTCTAAATTTCTGAAGACAGAAATGGTTTTCTTAGCGTCTCTAGTTTACAGAGCACACTCTATAATTATGTGGTCTCTTCTGTTGAACGTGGCCAACACAAACATTTAAAAAAGACATCGTGATAAAGTGACTTCCCGTCTGTATGAAGAGATCCTTGGCCAGGGCTGGTGCACCCACCTTTAATCCCAGCACTCACGAGGCAGGTGAGTCTGTCAGTTTGAGGCCAGCCTGCTTTACACAGCCCTAAAAATCACAGAAGTTAAAAAACACTAAAGAATGACTTGCAAACAGGCAGAGGGATACGTACTCCCAAAGCAAAGCCTATTGAAAGGTCATAATCAAATGGAAGGGGTGTGGCCAATCCTCTTAGACATCCCTTGCAATTAGGGATGAAAGTGTGCTTGGTACCCGCGGAGCTTCAGCTCCTTCCTGCAATAGACAGCATCCTTGACAAGAGCTGTTCTCTGTGATCTGGACCATCAGGAAAGGCCGCTGTGATGGGCAAGATTGGGAGCAAAGGAGCAGTTCAAGTTGCGCCAGGTAGCCCAGGCTCAAGCCTCGCCTTCACCTCCGACAACCTCCAGGTGCCAAATGTCTTCTCTGTTTCACAGCGCACAGAAAGGCCACCTGGGAAGAGGCAACTGGGATCCATTCTGAACCTGGATCCTCCTTCAGGCTCAAGGTCCATGCACAGCCTTTCTGCTCCATCTGACACCCATTTCAACCAATCCGAGCCAAGCACACTCCGCCCACTCCCACCTGCCTTTGAATCCTGGGAAATAGTCTGATGCTTGAAAGATGCTTGGTCCGGTCAGTCCTAGTAAACGCAAGGTGGTTGTATCGCCTCCCAGAACTACTTAGTCAACAAGAACTCTCAGGAGGACCCTCTGCTACAATGAATCAACAACTCAGTTACACGTGGGAAACCTGCAGTGGTCAGGTGGAGTTGGAAGAAGTAAGTTCAGTTTCTGAGGGTTTTGTTTGGGGTTTGTTTTGGCTTTGGATCTAAACCGGCCTCCCATCACCCTGGGGCCAAAGATGAACCTAAGGGAACCTCTTCCTGCCTTGGTGAAGGGAGGAGAGATGAGACACGCCCAGGTAACATGCACCAGTGATTCAGAATCAGGGAGCCAGGGAGAACGGGTGTAACCTTTTCAAGCGGTAGACTCCTGCCAGCTTTTCCCTGGGCCTTGGAACAAAAGGATAGGGGGAAAAAAAAAACAAAAAAAAAACAAAACAAAACAAACAAAAAAAACCATCCCTGCTCTCACAGGTGTGTACTGGAGAACATGACCCTCCCGAAGGGACCTGTAGTTGTTGGTTTTTTGTTTGTTTGTTTGTTTGTTTGTTTGTTTTAACATCTTCATAAACCCTTATAGGAAATCTGCTCCGGTTAATGGTGAGATCTCAAACATGCTAATTCATTAGCTCTGTCTTCTATAGCTATCTAGAGTCAAGGGGGCGGGGGAGGGGGTTGGGAGGGGGGAAATCAGTGACACGCAGCCCACACAGGAGCCAGGCAGCGATGCTCAACTCAGGAGAGGAAAAACAGACTTATCGTGTTCACCTGCCTAAGAATATTAAAGTATCAAAAACGTTTTCGAGTTCCCCATTTTTTTTGGCCTTTTTTTTTTTTTTTTTTTTTTTTTCCTTTTAAAGAGTGAGAATACTAAGAAAACATTATGCCGGTCTCAGCAGTTGATGGACGGTATTTTTTTTGGATCAAGCAAATATGCTTTTTATAACTTTTCTCCAAAACGAGGAACTTTGTAGCTCAAGTTACTTGGACACTGACGCTGTTTATCCTTCCCCCTTTTTCTGATCAGTCAGAAGAGTTTTCTCTCTGTTCTTCAAATAAATAAGATTCCCCAGCTGAACAAACACCATATATTCTCTGGGATAACTATGACTTCTTAAAGATCATTTCACTCTTTCTCTTACTAGAAATGTAAATGATTCAAGAGACTTAAAGAGACCACATCACAGGAAACTCAAGAAGCAAATGTTGATCATGGGATTAATCCTCTGGCTGATGCCAGAGAATGAGAAAGTCTCCACTTGACAGAAATGGATTGATATTTCTAGAGTATTCTGAAGATGACTGAATATGACAGTTTGTTAGGCAATGCAATGGGGTAGGTATAAGCAATGGTAAAGAAAAAATTTTTTAACATTTAAAATCAACTTACCTCTTCTGAAAAAAAGTAAAAAGCAATACCAAAAGAGGAAGAAAGAAAGAAAGAAAGAAAGAAAGAAAGAAAGAAAGAGAGAGAGAGAGAGAGAAAGAAAGAAAGTTTTTCTTCTTTACTTAGTTCTTTGTTCAAATAGTACAGCATCCCAGAACATTAACAGCTGATCCTAGAGAGGGTACAGCGCCTCGGGAAGCAGAATGATATTCCTTACAGGCTTGAGAGTGATTGGCAAGATCTATCTAGTTTTACTAAAAGAAATTAAGTTTCTGTGCAATTTTTAAAATTCCTATCCGATGTCAGCGTCATGATTTTCTTTGGAAAGAGAAAGCCAGCCTTCAGTTAACCCCTCTACTAAAGCAATGCAAAATGGCCCACATCTTTGCATTTGGGATGCAATTTGGGATGGACACACGATGTCTGCATCCTTTCATCTTCTTCATAAGGCTTCTTATTGCATAAGGGGCTTCATCTTATCTCCCATCACAAAGCAGAAATGCATAAACATACATAGGAAAGGAAGGGGGGGCATCGGACACCTCTGTCTGTCCAGGAAGTGGCACTAGCAGACAGACGACAGGAAGGATGTGATCAGCAGGAGTGAGAGGCAAGACGGAGCAACTGGCAACAAATGCCATGGCTTCAGACAAGGAGCTCTGTGTCAGGGCCTGTCAGGGCCTCTGCCATAAGGGCACAGTAAAAGGGATGACAGAGAGAGAGAGAGAGAGAGGAGATAAAAACCAAACCACTTAATGCAACTCACACAATGGTGGGCAGGCTGCAAGATACTCCCCCACGCACACCTTCCCAACCCCAGCACTTGCATCCCTGGACACAGAGACTCACATCTAACTAACAGAGTAAGGTGTCAGACTGTGGTTGGCTTGCAGAGAATGTTTTTCTGCCTCAATAGGGGACACTAGGGCCCCGTGTAGTACCCATGCTTTATACCACTCTCTCTCCCTTCACCCTGATCCATGGTATCTAAATAGTACTGCTTCCATATCTGACTCGCTCTTCAGCTCACTGAGATGCTATCAGCTTGGCTGTAGGGTTGGAAGCTATGTAAATGGCCAAGACTCTAAACTTCCACTAGGTGAGACCAGAGATAAAATGGTAAACCCTTAGCTGGCGCCTATAAAACATTTCCTTCTTTCTGCAAGAGAACAGAGTTGTTCTGAAACCAAATTGGGACTCAGTTTGAGTCTTCTCTATTTGTGTTAGAAAAATGCCATCTTACACTTCACGGTGTGTGTGTGGGGAGGGTGGGGGGGTGGAATCAATGTATCCAGCAAGTTATACAGAGATTGGTGCTTGTGGAAGAACATTCCGGAAAATCGTGGGACAACGCACACTCAGGGCCTTTGTTTAATTGTGCTGGCCTCCAGCATCTAAACTGCACTGAGGCCAAAAATGACTGGAAAGAAGTATGAAATTGGAGAAAAGGAAGCTGAGGGGGGAGGATCAAAGGCAGCCGGTGCTTGAATAGAGAAGCCAAGGGAGGGCAAGGACTAGGTATGGAGGGGTGGGGCTACCCAGCTGCCAGTGGGTCGGGGGGGGGGGGGAGATAAAGCTGGTGGCTTTCAAATCTTGGTTAAATGTTCATTAAGTGATTTGTCACACACATTAAGGGCAGACGGTTGCTTTTCTCCTCTCGGGTGCTCATTCGGGAACAAAGACTGAGTTAGACTTGAAAAGCTATAATGGAGAGAGAGAGAGAGACAGACAGACAGACAGACAGACAGAGACAGAGAGACAAAGCGAGACAGACAGAGAGACAGAGAAAGAGACAGAAAGAAACACACAGAGAGAGAGAGAGACAGAGAGAGACAGACAGAGAGAGACAGACAGACAGAAGAAAGCAAGCTAACCAGCCCGTAGAACTTGGGAGGTAGTCTCCCAAAGCCACCTCCATTAAAAACAAGAAAGACATTTTCTCCTCAAAGCTGAGGTATGTTGTTGGTAGAGGCCAAGCAACCACCCCTCCCCCACCAAAAAGGTTGAAACTGACCTCAGACTCTTAACTCTAGGATGCTGGAAGTGCAGGCAGCTGGAATGTCATCCTTAGCAACACAGGGTACTGGAAGCCTGGCAGGACTACATGCGACCTTGTCTCAAAAACCAAATATGTGAGGTGTACACATTTAATTCCAGCACTAAGGGTGCAGAGGCAGGCAGATTTAGGGGAAGTTCATGGCCAACCTGGTGTACAAGGGGCGCTCCAGACCCCAGGTTTTTGTTTCTGTTTGTTTTGAAACTTTGTCTCAAAAACACAAAATAAATAAGCATTAAAACTTTTTTGGTGAGCCCGGCAATGGTGGCCCACGCCTTTAATCCCAGCACTTGGGAGGCAGAGGCAGGTGGATTTCTGAGTTCGAGGCCAGCCTGGTCTACAGGGTGAATTCCAGGACAGCCAAGGCTAACAGAGAAACCCTGTCTCGAAAAACCAAAAAGAAAGAAAAAAAAAAAAAAAAAAAAACATTTTTGGTGGTAGGTAAGGGCATAAAAATATATATTTGATAGTGAAACATTAAAATCCAATGTGTGGGCTGGTGAGATGGCTTGGCGGTCAAGAGCACAGGCTGCTCTTCCCAAGGTCATGAGTTCAATTCCCAGCAACCACATGGTGGCTCACAACCATTTAGAGGGGGATATGATGCCCTCTTCAGGCAGGCTGATGTGTATGCAGCAGAGGACTCATACATTAAATAAATGAAGTTAAACAACAACAACAACAAAAACCCAAAACATAACAAAAAAATACAAAAAACAAAAATAAAATCCAATGTGAAGCTCTGCCTTCCCCAGTCTGAATGGCTCTCTTAACTTTGGTCTAGTTCACTGCAGCATTTGTTTGTTTGTTTGTCTTGTTTTGATGATAAAGTTTACAATAATTTTTTTTTTTTTAATAGAGAGAAAGGAAAGAAAATTCCAAGAATAGAGCAACAGAGGTAGGCCAGCTGGCAGAGTGCTCGCCTAGCCTGCCTCGGCCCTTGCTTTCATCCTCAGCACTGAATGAATCTGGCATGGTGATGCCTGCTGGTAATCACAGCAGTTAGGAGCTAGATGCAGGAGGATTAGAAGTTCAAGGTCCCCCTCAATGATATAGCAAGTTCAAGGCCAGCCTTGAGATACTGTCTCAAACAAGTAAATGCACACATGAGGGTGCGCACCCAAGGGCGCATCCATGTGTGCACATGCACACACACACGCACACACACAAGCATGCATGTAAGCACCCCCCGACAGACACACAGCCCACCTCACTCTCCACCTTTGGTGATGTGTGTCTAGTTTTTCAGACTTGTATATAAGGGGCTTGCCAGCTCGGTGTTTCTCAGGAGAATGGCACCTGTGACAGGTACGGGGTCCACATTAGTAGTAACACCTGGTTGAGACATAGCAAGATGCCACTGAGGAGAAGTAATCTGTGGAAGAAGCCAAGCATGAAGGACAACTACTACCAGACCTCAATTCTGTCTGCAAGTGGTCAGGAAGTGAGTCCACAGAAGCAGAAAGCAGAGGGGCGAATGCTGGCCAAAGTAGCTCAGTTAGGATAAACGCTGGGAACGTGCTGTACAGTGTGGTGGCGAGGGAGCTGCTGAACGTGGTAACAGCTATGAAGATACACTAAAGCAGAAAGCTGGTCAGGAGAATGGAATCCTTGGCTTGCATGGAGACACGACATTCCGGGTGAACATCAGTCATCTATCCGAGGAACTACCCTGAAAATGTGTCAAACAGATGGGCAGAATAATTAGCCATTTAATGAGATGCTACACCTTTCCTTGGAAGGTTTTCTACCCCGGCAGTCTCTTACAGCGATCAGACATTTTGGTTGGAGGTCGGCCCGTTTCTCTGAATTACTCAACAGGGTGCAACTTTTCATTTTCATCTTTTTAAATCTCTGTTCCAGGCACGCTTTCCCCAACACCTTGGGCTTCAGTCATTCTCTAAAGCACCCTGTTTCTCCACTATGTGGCTGCCTGCTGTCACGTAACCCCACCCCCAGCCCCTCCACACCAGCTTAGCTCAACAAGCATGGCTGTTCTTTTCTCTTCCTCAGCTGCTTCCTTGCCCATTTCTTTTAAATGCTAGTAAGATCGCCCTCAAGCTTCTGAAGACCCCCATACTCGGGAGACCCTTCCTCAAGTCTCAGGAAATCACGACCACCCAAAGATCACAAGAAACCATACCTGGATGCAATCAGCAGAGGCTTTATTAGGGAAGTTAGCCAGCGGTCAAACCACAAGCTCTCTAGCTCCAAGAGCAAGGTTTGGCCCCCAATGGCGGGCTAAGGGGTCTTTTATAGCATGGGGTGGGGAAAGGAAGGCATTTTCGCGCGGTTATACATGACTGGTTGCATTTTTGCGCAGTTACACATGATTGGTTGTTTTACAAATTTTGAACATAGCACTGGGAAGACCAAGGAAGGGAGGGGTAACCAAGAACAGTGGAACATTTCAGAGGAATCTAGCCCAAATGATCTAGAGTCATGTGAAAATCACTCTGCACACGCATTCTTCTCAAAAATGTGGTTTTAGCAAGTCACTGTCCCCTATACCATCATTACAAAACTTTTCTCACTTCCTCCAGTCACAGCCCCACCTAGATGGCTGGTATTTTTTATGGTCAGGAATGTGTCTTCCTGCCTTGGGCCTTTTCCACCCATAGGTGGGCCTATTGCTTGAGGCTTGAGGAATGTAATTCATCCAGCAAGTGTCCTGGGGTATGAAGGGCTGAAATCTTATTTTCAGTTCCTCATTCTGGAATCTGCACTTTTCTGCTCAGGTCTAAGGGCAAAGAAATCTACACATATTTCATAAAATGGCCTTTATAATTTTCACTCTACACTTCCACCTGAGTCTGCTCTGAGCCCAGTTTCCCCCTGGATCATCTAGTAGCCATTAAGGGAACCCCTCCAAATTCCAGTAACATGACCATCTATCATATACATGGAACTAGAAATGGGTGAGAATAGATCTTAAGTTCTTAACATGAATATACACATACACACCCATGTATACAGATACATACTCATACATACACATACATACATATACACACAGATACATGTATCTGTATGTGTACCTACATATACAAACACTACACAAACACATATAGACAGACATGCTCAGACATGCACACACCCATACCTATACACACACAAACATGCATATGTGTACACATATACACATATATAGATACACAAAATAAATATTTATACATACACATATACATACACAAAACAAATACATTTACATATGCATAACACACATATACATATATATCCATATGTTCCATATGTGTACATGTACAATAACCAAGGGAGGCAGCAAATATCTTCATCAGGACAAACCCTTCACAGTATGTGTTTATATCAAAAAGAGACAGGGGTTGTATTTATCAATCACACACCCACAAAACTGAGTTGAAGCTGTGGCGTGTGGAGTAAAGTCTCAGGAACTGCCCATCAAGTGCTGTGGCTTGGCTGTGAGGTGTCTCAGCAGTCCATTCCTGGCTAGTGGTGCTTGCTGGTAGGTTTTGGAGCCCTGGGGAAGGGATTACAGCCTAACCCCACTTCCAGCTCAAGTTCTGTTTCCTGTTTGCCACCATGGAACAAACACCTGCCCTATGCTCTCTCTGTCATGGACAGAGTTTGCCACCATGCCATCTAGGTTAGTCACAGACCGAAGAGAACACGGTGAGTTTCCATATGCAGCTGACACGAAACTGTCATGATGCCAGATTCTCATACAGGACAGTAATAAGACCATGTGATGTTTATCAAATACCTAGTGTGTTCCGGATGCTGCATGTGCAGGGGGTCCTTTATTCCTCAATGCAGTCCATAAGGTAGGCAAAAGACCTGCTATTTCACAGGACTCTTAATGAAGGGATGAAACTTGCTCTTGAGTTAGGATAGAGGGAGCTGGTGTTTCTAGAGCTGCCTGACTCTAGAACATTCCCTAACTGTTCCACAGCTCTCCAGACCTCAACATAAATACTCTTCCTTCCAAGCATGCTTCTCTTAGGAAATCCATTATTGTGGCTGATAGCCAGGTGCCTGGGGGCTTTTAGCTCTGGCCCCAGCTACCCCAGATATGCTGAGGCTGTGAGACCTAGCCTCACCATTTCTTACACACTTTGAACTGCAAACCCTCTCCACCTCAGAGAGACTGAAGGCAAAGAGCACACTCCTGACCCTCCTGTAGAAGCACACAGCATTCTTTCCTTTACAATGATGTAAGAACAAACTGTCATCTTTGAATATCAAATGAAAGCATATAGGAACTATCTTTCAAGGTTACAGTTGTGGAAAGGTGTGGAAATAGAACTGTCTGGCCCCTTACCCTTTAGTCAGTGTGGAGCTTGTGCTTTTGAGGGACTCTGGGCTAATCTAAGAGACCTCACATGCTTCCGGGGCATGACTCGGGGTGAGCAGAGTGGTTAAGAGTAGAAGCGATGGAATATTCCAGAATGAAAACGTCATTAAGAAAGAACACTCGCCTGGGCTGGCTGGAGCTGGTCATGTGGAACCGAGAGCTCAGGTTCCATCTGATGAATTTTCTTGTGGCCGCACTGTGAGTGGACGGTCTACGCCACTGGATGGCTGACCCTTCTATTTTACCATCAAAGCCTGTTGCCTATGTAAAGGCTCACAAAAGTCATTTCTGTGCTTTGCTAGCCTCCCATCCATCCCCTGGGAACAGGGATCATTAACTTAATTTTGGATAGTGTGAGCAGGGAAAGATGACTCTCAGACCAGCTCTGAGTCAGAATCCTCTTCTTATGGAGGAAGAGGCGAGAGTGGGAGAATCCCACTGCTCCACCTTGCCTTCAGAATGAGTACAGGACGCAATGATCATCACCCCTGCAGGCACTTCGGAAGCATGATATGAAAGCTAAGACAGCCTTGAAAGTCAGTTCCCACTTCAGGGGCCAAACATACCTCTGGATGCCTCAGGGTTTCAGAATCTATGAAAAAAAAAATCAAATAAGGCCCCCAGATCTTATTCCAACCATCTTTCCATGTGAATTTAGAGCTCGCAGCTCATAGTCACTGAACCGATACAGAAATCTGACCCCAGGCAGGTTGAATTATTACAAAACGACCGAAGGGAAACAGGGGAACTAAGCTTTAAAACAACTGCCTAAAGATTCCAAGTTCTTGGTTCTTTTGAAATCTGCCATATGCACTGGCCTTGGGACTAAGCAAATACCACAAACTTGAAAGCTCCGGACAGAATGGAGAGCTGACTAATGAGGCCTAGGCCAGTGATCACCTGGAAGGTAAGGGGGCAGTTTGAGGCTGCAGGGAGGTAGCTCTCTGTAAGATGAGAGCTGAGCCACAGTAGGAGCCATAGTGAGAAAGCTCACGTGTGGCCTGGCCACAGAGGTCCCAAAAGTCTACTTTCCTGCCATACCTTGGCTTGGGGGAGCACAGAAAGCAGAAAATCCCACCCATACTTAGAAGGCTCAAAATACTGAGATCAACGAGGAATATGGATTTCCACATTGCAGAGTGTATTTTCTTCTCTCGAAAGAAAGAAAGAAAGAAGGAAAGAAAGAAAGAAAGAGAAAGAAAAAAGAAAGAAAGAAAGAAAAAGAAAGAAAGAGAGAGAGAGAAAGAAAAAGAAAGAAAGAAAGAAAGAAAGAAAGAAAGAAAGAAAGAAAGAAAGAAAAGGAAGGAAGGAAGAAAGGAAGGAAGAAAGGAAGGAAGGAAGGAAACTGGAAAGCCCCTGTTAGTTTCTTCTCTCCTTGTATGGGACACGCCAATAAACCAATAAAGATTCAGACACAAGCTGAGTCCTTGAACGCACCTCTGGAGTAGCCAGCTACAGGCTTTTGAGGGATGTATTTTGTTAAAATAGTCATTTAAAGAACAAATCAACATTTATTAGGCCCTTCATTATGTTTTAAAATTCTACAACTATAAATCACTGGGCCGCAGGTTATTCAAGGGCAGAGTTACCCAGCTTGGCTCTGCAGAAGGTTAGGAGAATGCAATGTTGTGCTTTCTCTGCTTGTAATTTATAACTCTGCAACAGGACCCAGCATTGCAGGCCCATCCATTAGCCGGGTAGCCACACATCTGTTACCACTCCCTACAATGGCAGCCTTTTCATGGCCACAGGAAGAGAAACCCAATCCTTTCAGAAGATCTACAAACTCAAGCCATTAAAAAAAAAAAAAAAAAGTGAACTGATATGAAAACACAGTTCTCTAAAACATCTGCTAAGCTCCTATTACCCTAACACACGATATTCTTTCCGACAGTTACCTGCCAACACAAATATTTGGTTGCTCCAAACGCCCTTCGAGGCACGTGACTGTTGCTCAACTTGAAATTTACATGCGGAGCCACAGAGGGCTAGCTTGGCCCCAGAGACCTCTGGCAAGAAGGTTGTTTACCAGAGTTCAAAACTAATGTGGAAAAAAAAAAAAAAAAGAGGGGAGTGGGTCAAGAAGGTGCTGTCAAATGTTTTAAAGAGGAAACGTAACAACACAATCAGATGCACTTGGCGGGGCTGCTACAGTGTAGTTGACTACGGAAATGAAAGGAGTTGGCGAAGGCTCTGGGGGCAAGAGTGGCATTTTCTTGAACAGGCTAGGTAAGCTCTTGGAGCTTTCCTAGGCCAAGATACAAGTCATTCTGGCCCCGCAGAAGTGTTGTGAGGGAAAGATAAACATGCAGATACCAACACCTGAGGCGTCTTGACGTCAGGTGGGAGTGGCCAAGGTGCCCCTTAGCTGGGAGCTTCAAAGTTCTCAAACAAGGTAGCAAAGACCAATAGCTAAAACCACCCTGGTAAATCTCTTACCCTGTTAGATAATAGCACAGGTCAGGTTTATAATAATTATGATGTTATTTGCACAGGTAGCTATGCCATGTATGCTAGCATATAGCACATACATTAATACACATACATAAAGCACAGCTTAGAGGCGGAGATGTCAACATCAAGTTTCCTCGTGATGTGACTCCATTGTGTCAACACTCTCAGCAAACTCTGGTTTCCTTCAAGACATTGCTACTGGAAAAAAAATCTTGGCTTAAACAACATTTAAAACAGCATATTTCCATTTTGCTCATTCTTTTTATTTTATCATAAATTTGAGGCAGGAGGAATAATCACCTCTCTCCCAGAACTCCTAGGACACTTGTCCTGTGGCCCTCTGGAGGAAGAGGGCGGCAGAAACATGACCTTGCCGGTAGGGGGCGCTGTGCTGAGAATTAGTCCCTGTGAGTTTCTCATTAGTGATTATTATACTGCAGGAGGCCCAAATGCAAAAATTAATTAATTTCAAAGTGATAATGCATTTACAGCAACAATTAGAAACGTATAACTGTAAAAGGGCAACATTTAAAAGACATATTACATTTAATAAAGTTGCACGAGAGCATCCAATTGTAAAATTACTGATCTGCAACAATAGTCCTTAAAGAGCCACTTAAAATAGCCCGACTCCATGAAGGGTGACCTAATTACGGTAACTAAAATCACCATAGTCACAGCGAGTCATGGCAAATAAAGAAGGGACACTGATATTAAAACACTGCTGTTTAATGCTTACCGGGGCTGGCCGCACGCACGGAGGAGGGGAGGCTGGGCTTTCTGAGTGCCAGGCAGGGCGGTATTTCTTCTGCCCTGGGCCTTGTACAAAGGAGAGTATACCGAGCTATGCCCATGCCACAGGGGAAAACGCTTTCAGTAAGATGAGATGAGGAAGGGACTCTGAAGCCCAGAGAGTTACCTGGCTGTTAAGCGGGTTGGCTGGCATTTAGGAATCCATCCTATATGTGGGATGGGAACCCAGATACACTTGTGTCTTGTGACTTGTGTCTCAGAACACAGCTCAGCGGGAATGGCAGAAGTGCATCTGTAGTCTAAGAAACACGTCTTGTCACGAGAGGAGTGTGATGGGGATGGCATGAGAGAGCGACCCTGGTGGTCAGTCAGATCTGTCCTGCTGGGGATGTGACCCATGCCAGCTCTACCCACTCCTGCTGCTTTCTCCCTTTCTTGCTGCGGAGTCATAAATACTTGTAGTGGAGCAGGGAATGGTGGGTTTGATAAGTAAGTGCTGGGTTCAGTCTTCCTTCTTCAGAGCTCCCTCCTCCCTCCTTCCTCCTCCCTCCTCCCTCCTCCCTCCTCTTAAGTTCCCTCTTCACTCCTCCCTTCTCATAAGCTCACTCCTCCCGAACACCATACTTCCTCCACCTGAACCTTCTCCTCCTTCTTCTTGAGCTCCGTCCTCTCCTCTGAAGAACCCAGCAATGGGGAACTCAATGCCAAAATACCACCAGTCATCTAGACGGGTCACCATTATCATAGAGAACCTTAACAAGACTATGTGTTCCACAATCTTATTAATCTCTACACCTAGGTTTGTAATCCAGGCACTCAGAAGGCTAGCCAGGGCTATGTAGTGAGATACTGCCTCAAAAACAACCATATACACACAAAGAAAAAAAAAAAAAAACCAACAGCGGTGGCTAAAGCATGCTAAAGAGATATCAAGTGCTACTTCCTAATCAATTAGGAATAGGAGAATAGAAACTCCCAGCCACTGGGACTTCCTACAGATCTGAGGCTACTACCTCAGGTTCTCCTAAGCCACCTTCCTGTCTTGCCAGGAATCTTACTCCTGAACTGTACAAGGCAGAAACAGAGCCATCAAACCTCCCCCTGTACCCACCACCAGACTTCCTATTTATCATAACTAAAATCACGATAGTTACAGCAAATAGAATTATTTGATTTATTATCGGTTTTAGCCTGTGACCTTTGTTATATCTGCCATCCACACCAAGGGATGAGGAAAAAACTTTCTAGACACAGGTACTGCTCACAGAATCAAGAGTAACTGAGGACAAGGAGAGAAGAGTCATACAGCAGGTGCTATACGCAGCATGCAGTACAAGACACAGGCACAAGACACACATGACTACTAAAACTGAACAGAATTAAGAATTCCCTCAGCCATACCACCCATATCAAGGTCTCAATTACTATAAGTGGACATGGTCAGATGGTGACCACTAGACAAATCTTATGTCCATGATTTGAGGTATAATGTGGCAGGCAACTTCCCTAACTTGTCCTGATGCCCACGGAACATGTTGGGTCTTGATAGGGAGAAATGCCAAGGAAAGCCAATGGCTCTACCGGGCCAGGCAACTGATTACTGCCCTTGCCACCACGAGAAGGATAGCTGGTCTTATGATATGTCTAATGACCCAATTTTGATCATTAAAAAAAAAAAAACAGTATCAGTAACTACCAAGGATATATAAATTCAAAGGAAAATACTTTTATTGTTTATCTCCTGGGTGTATTTGTGGAACATTCATACGTATGTATCTATGTGGTGGTGTGCACACCCATGGGTGCACGTATATAAGTCTGCTGCAGGATATTTGACCACACTGTGAAACCCAAGATTGTGCTGTTTACTGGAAGAAACTATATCTCGTTGTGGTGCAGCTCAGCCTGAGTGCACACCTTTAATCCCTCTGGCTGGAATACAGACACACCCTTGGTACACATCTTTAATCCTAAACAATGAAAGTAAAGTTAGTTTGTAATGAACACACCATGTTTGAAAGTGATGTCGAATTGAGGAGCAGACAAAGTGACGAATCAGAGAAAGATTTGACAGAATAAAATACGACCCACTCTCAAAAGAAAAGGGAGGAAAGGGAAGCTACTCCAGGGGCAGTGCAAAGAAAGAAAGAAGGCAGGAGGCAGTTTTACCCGAAAGATGTACAGAGGCAGGTTGCAAAGAGACAACAAGCTAGACACAGATGAAGACAGAATGAGCCGGACAATGAGAAGGAGCCAGAAGATTAGAACAGAATGACACAGTCAGTATGAAGCCAAGCAGAGCAATTCAGTAAGAAACCAAGAGAAGCCAGACTGAATCAGTTTACATGGAAAGGAATTAGAGCCAGAGCTCAGAAAGAACAAGGAAGGGGTGAGCTTATTCAGCAGGAAGCCTCAGAAGCAGAAAACATTCTAGGCCTAGATAAGATTGTATGGAGGCTAGAAGCTTCCAGGACTAGGCCTAGGTTAGCAGACTGAGACAGTAAGCCTCAGAGATGACAATTACTCCAGGCAAATAAAAGTGATTTTTACATAAGTCAGAGGTAGACGTTGGGTTCTTTAAACAGGCTCTACTGTATTTATGATCTCTGTCTGTCTGTCTGTCTCTCTGTCTCTCTGTCATCTATCTATCTGTTATCTATCTATCTGTCTGTCATTTATCTATCTATTTATCTATCTATCTATGTCTGTCATCTATCTATCGATCTATGTATCTATCTGTGTATGTATCTATGTAAGTATGTATGTATGTATGTATCTATCTATCTATCTATCTATCTATCTATCTATCTATCTATCTATCATCTATTGGCAGGCTTCTCACTGTACCTGGAACTTCAGACCCTGAGAGATCCACTCACGGGACATTAACACTAGGGTTGCAAATGTGTAAAGCCAATCCCAGTTTTCACTTATCTGCTGGGGATCTGAATCCAGTTCTTAATTCTTACTCAGCCATGTTTATCCCACTAAGGCATCTCCCTGGCCCCAAGCGCAGAGGGGCAATGGACCAAGGATGCTGTGTAACACACTTCCTTTATTCAAGTAACACTGGGTTAATGAATTCACAGAAGAGGTTTTACACACCACTGGTAAAACAATGGATGAAAATGTAAAATCTTCACATTCAGCTTTGTGAATACTTCAGTTCTAACCGCAGCGGTGTGATTCATCCAAGAGATTTGTCTTCAGGGCTATGAAGGACAAACCACACTTCTAGCCACAAAGCCTTCACCAGGAAAGAGCTATACCCAGACCTCCATTACAAGAAGCATCTGGAACATCAGATACAAAAACCTCAAAGAACCAAGCACAGAACAGAACCTAACACTCCCTAATCCACATTTCCAACTGACACAAAGCACACATAGTCTATTTTTCCACAGAATAGACTTCAGAAGTTTGTGAGTCAAAGCAGAAATCACATTGAGAGAAAGCAAACTATTATTGTGTGCCTCGCCCCAAACATCCAGGATTTTCACGGGTTCTCCATCTACCACTGACAACCAACATCGATTATCCAAGACAAGTCCATGGTAGAGCAACGGACCCAATTTAAACATCACAGACGTGTTCTGAAGCTTTTGCTAATGAATGAACAGGCCAGATGCTGTTGCACCAGGCCCACGACACCCGGTGACAATGAGATCACAATTAGACATGCGGGTCTGGGTTTCCAGGCCCTTCTGTGATGCTGACTGAAGACGTCTGGAAGGTTCCAGAAGCCACACACTTACCATGGACTTGGTAAATGGCCGGGCCAAGGTGAACAGGAACTTGTACACCCACGAGTTACGATGGATGGCTGAGAACATCATGTTTCCAGGGTGCACTGCATTGGACGTGACCCCACGTGGGGAGAGGCGGCGGTGCAGTTCATTGGAGAAGAGGATATTGCAGAGTTTGGATCTGTTATAAGCCAGCATGGCCCAGTAGTCACTGCTCGACGGAGAGAGGCGGCTCAGGTCAAGTTTCCCGGAGGAGTCATTAATATCTGTAAATCTGAAAAAAACAGAGACACAGAAGATGCAGCTTCTCACAGGGCTTTGGATTTTGTTTGAAATCTGAGCAACCCGTAGAGATTTGATCTAGAGTACCTCACAATTAGGTCCCTTAAAAGCAAAAGATGGTGACTTAACACACTGCCAATTAATTTGATCCAAAGGGGAAAGATAAGCCTACACACACACACACACACACACACACACACACACACACACACACGCACAAGTGCAGGGGGCCAATTAAATCCAAGCTCACCGAAACTCCAACTACGTATTTCAAGCCTCTAGTTATAATACTCAGAAAGCTCAGGCAGCAGAATCACCCTGAACTTGGGGCTAGCCTGTGCTATCATGAGTTCTAGACTAGACTGAGTTTCAATGTAAGATGTGAAATCAAAAGTCAAAATCTCCCTCCCTCCCTCCCTCCCTCCCTCCCTCCCTCCCTTCCTCCCTCCCCTCCCTCCTTCCCTCCAACCCTCCCTCCCTCCCTCCATCCTTCCATTCATCCATCCTCCCCCCTCAGCCCCCCGCATAGGCACTCAGGAAGGATCTTCAACCACAAGTTCAAGGATAATTAAATGGTAACAAGTTTTAGATAAAAGGTGGCTGCATTGGGGAAGTAATACCACATTCCTGACCTTTGGCAGGGTTTTCCTGATTTTTTTTTAGCCAAATGTAAGAGTTGTCTGTGTTTTCATTTGAGGATCCGAGTTAATACAGATGAGCCATCTTGCCTCTTTTCCAGATTAAAAATTAATGATCATAAAAGGGTTGTAACCTTGGTGAGGTGCCATCAGAAGTCTTTCACGTGTAAAAAATAAATGTAAACAAAGCCAGAAACGGGTTCTGGCTGAGTCTACTGTTTGTGAGTACGGGCACGGCATGGATACTCACAAATCAAAGTAACTAAGTGATGTTTTATAATAGAGTCTGACACAGCCATTAAACACCAGCTGTGTGCTTCCTTTCTACCTGCCTTTCTCTTTGTCAGAAAAATAAATAAATAAATAAAAAAGGAAGCAATGGCTGTCTTACAAAACACAGATCATAAGAAACAACCAAGAAAGAATGTTCTAGATAGTAAGTATCATAGTTGTTTCAGGACTCGCCACACTTGGCTTCATTATGTTAACTTTAGGCATTGGCTAGGACCCTGGTTAGGTTTAATACTACTGCAAAGAAATACAAATGACCAGAAGGAAAGGTTTTATTTGGGTTATGTTTATCATCTGTTCATCTTATCACTGTTCACCATCAACGGGGAGTCAGGACAGGAACTCAAACAGGGCAGGAACCTGGCCGCAGGAACTGATTCAGAGGCCTTGGAGTAGAACTACTTACTGGCTTGTTCGGCCTGCTTTTTTTATACAATACCAGACAACCACCACAATGGGTTGGGCTCTCCCCCATCAGGGTTGGGCCCTCCCCCATCAGTCACTAGTAAGAAAATGCTCTACAATCTTGCCTACAGCCCCAGCTTACAGAGGTATTTTCTCTCCATTCTCTCAATGACTTTAGCTTGTGTCAAGTTGACATAAAACTATCCAGCATAATTAACCACTTGTCAACAATCACTGTTTAGCTACAGCCTCTCCTTTCTCATCCATCCCCAAGATGATCTCACAATAAAAACATAAATAACTTTAAGTCTCATAGTCTTTATAAATTCAGACACTTTAAAATTCAGTCTCTTCAAAAATTCAATGTCTCATTTAAAATCCAAAATCTCCTTTAAAATTTAGTCATTCACTTTTGGGCTCATGCAAAACCAAAATTAAGTTAAATACTTTCTTACTTCAAGAGCCAATGACCAGTGGAGTCACAATCTGAATAAAGCAAAACCAAATTCTAAAAGTATAAATAACTCTGTGTCCAATATATGGCATTCACTCTCTATCTTCTGGGCTCCTCCAGGGGGCTTGGGTTACTTCTCTGACTCCACCCTCTACAACACACACAGACACAGACACACACACACACACACACACACACACACAGACACACACACACACACTGTCTTCTAGGCGCCAGCTAGGTATTCAAATGTCCAGACAATGGAGGACAAACCACCACAGTGTAGTGGCAGTCACATTAATGAAAGTTAATTACCCCTGTCCCAGGACTCAGTGACACTCACTTAGATGCTAAATACTGAGATTCTGAAATCTGCAAAGATTATGTCACCAAGGGAATGGCAGTGACAAATGGCAAGTGTCCCTTATTACAAAAAGTCTGGGTCTGGGTCTCACTTCAAAGGTAAAGGTACCCGTGAAGATCACTGTCTCATCACTGTTCTGGGTTACACAGGTCTGGTTGCAGGCATTGTCTCCTGGTGTTAGGATGGGGTCCCAGCTTCATGACTAAGAATCACTGGGCTTATATACACTACTCATCGCTTCTTTAGTGCTGCAGATAAGACATTAGGCCTCACTGACCAGAGGCTCCTGGAGGTCCCACTAGTTTATGCTGCCAGTTTTTAATAAAGTGGGAAGGGTGGGCATACTTCTGTTCCATCCGTGCAGAAGGGAAGGAGGATCCAGGAATGTGACCCATCACTCTGGCTGCTCAAGAGTCAACAAGGCAGTTCTTCAAGACCAACTGCTCTGACTTCAAGTTGAGAGTCTGGCAAAGCCAAGGAAAGTCTGAGCAGTGTCGCTGTCATCCACAGAGAGGCCAGCTGATGCCTGCTCTCCAGATACTGAGTGCCCCTGATGAGCACTGTCTTCTGTTTCTTTATCTAAGTCTCTGTTTAAGCTGAGCCAGTTCTTAATTCCTAAAATAAAATAATAAGAGTGGACTTGCACAGATATCAGCTAGTGTGTTTGAGGAGCAGGAATAAGCTTGCACCGTAAATTCTGCGTGTGTGCAACTGTACACGTGAGGCCCTGTGTTTTTGATGAAGCATACATACGTGGCTATGGAGCTGCACATTTATGATGGGTGGCTTTTCTCTATGGCTGTGTGGATCATACGTGACTGGGATGTATGTCTCTCTGTGACTCTGTGTGGCTTCCTGTGGTTGTGTGTGGGACTGTGTATATGACCCAATGTGTGGTTGTTTGTGTGACAGTGTATATGTGTGTGAGGGTATGGCACTGTGAGTGAGATTATATAACTTAGTGGTTCTATGTGGTTTTCTCTTTCTGATTGTGTGCAATTTTATGTTGTGTTTATGTGTCTGAGAGTTTACATATGTGAGGTTGCGGTGGGGTACGGTTCTATGTGGGATTATGTATAATGATGTGTGTCTGTATGTGTGTGGTTATGTGCACAATACTCTACATGTGTAAGACTGTGAGAAGGGATTGAGAGTAGAAGTCAGGGTGGCTGGTTGTATGATGTCTCATGTGTGACTGCATGTATGAAACTGTACATGTGTGACTATGTCTCTGACTGTGCGTACCCGTCTGTCTCCTCACACTGCTGGGGCTGTTTGGAACGGTGCAACCTGCACTCTGTTCTTCTCGTTCTATTTTAATTGTTATCTGAAAAATTTCCACAGTAAGGGAGCCAACTTCCCATTTCATTATGATATATTTTAGACAGGCAGAAACTCAATTCACTCGCTCAGACTCCAGATAAGTACGTAAAACACAGTGAAGAGAGAGAGAGGCTAATAAATATTTTGCCCGAGGGCATCCAGTATGATATTTTCTGCAAACATAGGACTTTATTTTTCCCCTAACAGGGGGTCTTGACTCCAACGAAGAGACTCCGCCAAGGTTTATGGAGGTAATTAGAAAGCAACACTTGTGTTTTACAATTTGGTTTAGGCTTCGGGTCCTTCAGCCATGATCCAGTGCTGTCTGTGTGCCCGACACCCATGCTTGCTCTCTGGAGCGCAGGGATACCGCAATAGAGTAATAAACAATTCGGCTTGTAGAAATTAATATTTTGTATAATGTTAATAAGAAGAAAGCAGACAACGAGAGCCAGTCAGCACATTGATGCGGGCCTTTCTCACACACACACTGGTTAAGCCTTGCTAGAAATGGCAATAGACCTCATTCAGGAGACCAAAGTCCTTCCTTCCAAACACATCTTTAAAATGAAATTAGGATGTGGATCTCCGAGCAGGCAGGAATTAACACTGTGGCTCCAGTGAGAACAAAGGCGTCCCAGGAAACAGCATCTGAGACAGAGCTGTACAGAGGGAAGTGAGCAGCTGACACCTCCACACCGTCTCCCATTAAATACCAGCTCATTTAAACATATCCCGTGGTGCCCTCCACATCTGGTAAGCGATTGTGGCTGGCAGATTTATTTCCAAAGCTCTCTCTCCTGCCTGCCCCCATGGTAGACTCCTTTGCTGCTTTGCTGGAGGGGTAATGGGGGGGGCACTCCCCTTGTTTCACAAACCTGGTGTGATTTGCAAAGATAAGCCTGGCCAGATTTTTTTACTGCCTAATTACTAGATGTTTCGTGTCTTCTCGGGCGGGGGAGGATTATTACGCGAGTTTCTCTTTCATTGAAGCCATCATAAATTTAAACTGGCAAGAGTAAATCTGTCTGCGGCGTGTCACTTACACCATAAGCCCCTGTGTTTGGGAGTGATAAAGGGTTCAAGCTAACCCTTGGCTGGTCTCTCTCTTCAAAGTCCCAGGGGTTACATTTTATGGAAGTATGATTAAAAAGAGAGAGAGAAAAAGAAAGCTGCATTCTGGGTCACCAAAAACATTTCAGGACTTAAGATGGAGAAGAAGAGGAAGAAAATAGTCCCTGGCGCGTTATTTATTTATTTATTCATTCATTCATTTGTAGCTACTTTACCAAGGAGTCAAAGCTCCCCCTACCCCCAACCCCAAGAACACAAGGAAGCCAAGCCTTCCTCACAAGCTGTAAGTCTTGCCTCCACAGCTCCGAAAATCCTTTGTCTTTCCTCAGCACTTCAGAGAGTTGTTTATCCAAGTCCCGCACAAATATGTTGAAAACACGGTGATGTTTTCAGATGTCTTTTTTTTTTGTCGACTGAATAGTCTAATGGCAATCAGAAAGCAACGCCATCTGATGTGTAAATTGAAATTCTAACAGAAAGAGGCATGGCCAGATTTCCAATCCTCCCTAACTACAGTCCTTCCCTTTCTGCAATTACACTGCTAATGTCTGCATTGAATTCCCTAATTTCTCATTATAAAACAATTGGATTTCATCTCGCGGCCCTTTTAACTGCGTTGTTTCTCCTGCTAGAATAACCACCGCTCTACTCTCGGTGAGACTTTGAAGTTGTTGAATTACAAATCAATAAAGGTCGTGCCATTCAGATTTAATCAATTATTATTCCATCTCTGAGTGAAATCAATGGGGAGCCTGAGGTATAATTGTAAAATTTCTCTATTTTGCTCTAGACAGTCCCCCCCCCCCAAAAAAAAAACCAATTCCCCATAATCACACATCTAAAAGGATCTAGAAAAATTAACAAGGCCAGGCTGTGTACACTCATGTTTCTCATAGTGAGACTGGTCAAAGTTAGTATTTTTAAAAGATTTGTGTGTGTGTGTGTGTGTGTGTGTGTGTGTGTGTGTGTTTGCTGGTGTCTGTGAAAGAGGGTGTTGCATCCTCAGTAGCTGGAGTAACAGGTGGTTGTGAGTCACTGGCCTGGGGGCTAGGGACTGAACTTGTATTCTCTGTAAGAGCTTTTTAATGTTGAGACCTTTCTCCAGCCTCAAGTCAAAATAAATTTCAGTTGGCACCTTGAAGGGAATTTCAGATGGTGCAAACAGGGGGGGGGGGGGCAAGTGGAAGATATGAAGTCAAATTCAAACCCACCTGTGGGACTCAGAAGAGACCACGATGACACGAGCAGGGGATGAGCGGCACAAAATGTCCTGCAGGAGTTGGACAAGGTAGAAGTGTCCCAGGTGGTTCACCTGGAAGGTCGTCTCCAGGCCATCTTTCGTGAGGCTCCAGGGTAGAGCAAAAGTCCCCGCGTTACACACAAGCACGTGAAGAGACCTGCATGAGGAAATGGACGACATCAGACACAAGTTGACAATCGAAAACTAGGTGCCATACACACTCACTTAGAAACCCGTTTCTCCGGGTTGTCAAAATGCCAACCGGGGAGAAACAAGACAAGGCAGGATGGTACCTTGCTCCAAATGGGCTGTTACCGAAGGGTACCAGCAACAAGAAGTTCCCAGGACATAAGACACCCATGCTAACCCAGAACCACATGGGGTATGTCAGGATGAGGGTGGTTCGCTGGCATTGAACCACATTGTCTCTGGTTAACTGTGCTTTCTAATACAAACAATTACTACTGCTTTTATGTTCAATCCAAATAGCCCACAAATACACACGAGGAGCCTTTTGATTTCCTTTCTTTAGGACAGTGACACACTACAAAAAAGGCCTAAGGCTGAGGCCTAATGCTTAGTGGATACTAAATAAATGAATCAAAGAGAATACGGTCTGTTTATAAAGACAGTCACTGAGTATTTCAATACATTCATCTTAGGGATGGAGGCATAAGTCAGTGAAATGCTTGCTTAGCATAAACTTAGACTTGGGCTCCATCCTCAGCACCACATAAATCAAGCGTGTATGTAACCCTAACACTCAGGAGGTGGGAGCAAAGAGGATCAGGAGTTCAGGGTCATCTCTGACTGTGAAGTGAGTTCCAGGCTATCTTTGGGTAAATGAGAGCCTATCTCAATGTGTGTCTGTGTGCGTACGTGCATGTGTGTGTGTGTGTGTGTGTCTGTGTGTGTGTGTGCACGCGCGCATGCGTGCGGGTATATGTATCTTCCTTTGAGATTAAATCTAAACCTGTTAGAAATAAGCCTGGGGATAAGAGATGTGTGCTATGAAAGAAAATTTAACAATAAATGTAACCCTTTCATTTGGTTGAAAGCCCTAATTCCTAATAAATACATTTTGCTTCAAAGAAATCCTAATGAACAGCTATGACACAATGACAGGTCTTCAGGACTCTCTATTGTATTCATAATTGAAACATAAAAGCAACAAACCAGAAGTTAACTGAATTGGGGAAACTGTCCTGTGGAGTGGGTTGTGTGTAGACTGTAAGAAGCCCACAGCCCAACAACAGGCAAATCCATTTTGTTTTGGAATCCAATATGAAGCAAAATATATAACAGGATCACATACGTGTCAATGGGATAGAGGGAACCAGAGTGGCAGATGGGCAAGCTGAGAAAAGCTAACGACTGGGAGTCACCTTAGGAAGCCAGGAGGATGAGGAGGAGGCTCCCCCAGCCAGCCCAGTAGTAAACCTGTAGACATCTTGGCTTCAGACTTTCAACTCCTAGAGACTATGGAATTTGTTGCTTTAAACCACCCATGTTGTGATACTCTACCTTGGGAAAGCAAAGGTTTCCAAGACACTTACCTAAGGGAAGACTTCAAGTGTGCACATGATGATGAGGAATAATTACACGTGAACAGACTTATTAAAATTAGCCATGGACTGACTAGAAGCCCCCCAAGCACGGCCTTCAATAGGAGAACGGATAAATACACAGTAGTGAATGCAGAGGCTCCTGCACCTTCCCAGATGAACTGAGCAGGGGGAAGGCGAAGGTCAGCAGGTGTGACTGTGTGTGCCACAGAACTTCCTCCACAAAAAAAGGGAAACGCCAATCCAGGCACGGTGGCTCACAGCAGCCATCTCTGCACTAAAGGAGGTTGAGGCAGGTGCCAAGATTGGGCACACAGTGAACACTAGGCCACCCTGCCATGCACAGTGAACTCTTTTCTCAAGAAAACTGAACCAAGGGTGTGGAGATGCTACCAACTCGGATGACCTGAGTCCCATCTCCTAGACCCACACGTGGATTCCTCCTTCCACACCTCGGCCTCGGCACCCACCCATATACACACATACACACATTCTGAGGGAAGACACACAAATAAGTTAATACATGCGGTAATAACATGGAATCAAAACAAAACCAAAAATCAGGAAAAATGGGATTTCTCCATATGCAGTCACCGAGTAAGAAAATAGAGCTGGAGGTATGAAGGGGGTGGTTAGACTTGCTTTGCCTTCTAGGTGTTTGCTGTTACTTTGGGTTTTCTAATCTTGAGATACAATTCACACCCATAAAACTTATTTGAGGCTGAGTCCAGGGGTTTTAGCGTGCTCAGAGTTGAGCATGTATGGGTTGGGTCTCGTCACCTTAGTAAGTACTCTGAAGCAACTCATTAGCTATCGCTAATTACAAGGCGCCCACCTCATATGCACTTTCTGCTCTACAGATTTGTCTAACACAATCATCTCATTGCAAGCAAGGTGACAGACACAAGACCCTTTGTGATGGTCTTCTTTGATTTGGCTGTATAAAGAATGGACACTGCCCACCCTCCTAAGCCTGAGACATCTTGGCTGTATGCGCAGATGGCATCATTTTGTCCATTTAGACTTTGATGGACATTTGGGTGGCTGCGGTGCTGGGCTAATGTGAATTCCGCTGGTACAGACATTGCTTTGCCAGTTCTTCTGGAGGTGTATTTGTTTATGTCTTGAGTATGTACTTGCAAATGGAACTGTTGGCTCACAGCACAATGCTGTGTTTAACTTCTGGGGAAGAACCAAACAGCTGTCCAAAGTGGAACACGTCCCCCACATCCCCACCAGACATGCATTATACGCCCGCATCTTGTGGTAATCCTGGCACTTTGACTGTGTGTCCCTCCTTCCCTCCCTCCCTTCCTTCCTTCTTCCCTCCCTTCCTTCCTTCCTTTCTTTCTTCCTTCCTTCCTTCCTTCCTTCCTTCCTTCTTCCTTCTTTCCTTTCATTCACTTATTTCTTTTTTAAATTAATTTCTTGTAATTTTTTGAGATTACAATAGAATTACATTTTCTCCCTTACCTCTCTATCTCTAAGCTCTCCCATATGCTGTTCCTTTTCAAATTCATGGCCTCTTTTTTGAGTGTTACACACACACACACACACACACACACACATACACACACCCTAAATACACAAATACAACCTCTTCAGTCTGAGTCTATATAATGTTACTTATAGGCATGTTTTCAGGGCTGCCGATTTAGTAAAATTAACTGGTGTGCTCTTCCCTGGGGAAGGCAGCTTTTCCCAGTCTCAGCCTTCCTTAGTTGCTTGTGGGTCTTTTTGCAGGGCTGAGGCCTTACAGTCTTTCGCTATCCATGTTAGCTTGACTGTTGCTATTGTCCTTGTCCAGCTCCTATTTAGACAGTCCCACTGGTGAGACTCTATGGGTGTAGCTTCTAGAAACTCCCTTATCCTCTGGCTCTTACAACCTTTCTGCCTCCTCCTCTACAATTATCCCTGAGTCACCCTAGCAAACTCAAGTGATGACTTCACTGTGGTTTACATCTGAATTTCTTTCCTGGCTAAATAATACTGAGAATCTTTTTATGTGCTCATTGGTACCTAGAATATTTTCTTGGGAGAAATATGTGTCCAGTTTTAATGCCTACTTTGGAGCTAGAAGGTTTACCTTCTTACTGTTGAATTATGAAAGTTCTTTCTATATTGTAGATAAGACTCTTTCAAGGTATTTTCAAATATCTTTCTCATTTTGTTTTGTTTTTCATTTCTCTTTGTCCCTTGGGCTTTTTGAGTTCAAACTATGAAATCATTATTTATTCTAATATCATAAAGATATTGTGATTCTATATTTCCCTCTGGGATGTAGTAGTCTGAGCTTTTACATGAGGTCACTGGTTCCTGTTTAGCTAACTTTTGTATATGGTGCATGAAAGCAATGAAGCTTCATTCTTTCATGGTAGATATGCACAGGTTCTGGAACCACTTATGGAAAAGACTACCCTTTACCCCCTGAGTTATTCCAGCAACGGGGTTTGAAAAATCAATCACATAAAGGTTTAATTCTTGAATGCCAATGCTATTCAGTTTTCCGTGGTCCATGGACATGACACATCATGCTTTTAGTTACTGAGAAATGGGAGGCTTCCAACTCTGTTTCCAACCTTTGGTTTGTCTGTCCAGTGCCTTTTCGTTCTCATATAATGTTAAAGACCAAAACTCCAGATTTGAAAGAAACTGAGTTCACAGTATAGATCAAACTGAGATATAGAAGGAATTTCATGAGGGTTTCTGCCCAACTCCAGCCTATATAGCTCCTGAATAATAAAAGACACAGGTGGTTAACAAGCTGTTGGCACTATGTTGGGTAGGTTCTGAGGTATATTAATCCTTCCACACTTAAAAATCCACATGAATGCCCCATGACTGGACAAGTTAGTATCTCCTGGGCAGCTTCTGCTATAGTTGTCTGTCCTCAGGGTGAACTTCTCCTAGCCACATGTTTCTGGTCCATCCTGCACAAATGGTGACCTTTTTCTCCTCCTCCTCCTTCTGCTCCTACCCTCTTGGTCCCCACCTGAGACACACACGAACTGGATCTCAAGTCTCACCTTCCTCTTTCTCCTGTGCAATCATTGTCCTATCGGAGATTATTGGAGAGCATTCGTTACAGCACATTGGTCAGTATAATGCCCATGTCTAGACTGCAACCTGATCTTGGGACACAGAACTCAGCATCTGAATACAGGGCACCCAAGATCAACCCCAACACTGAGGGCTAATGATATCTACACTGCATCCTGTCTTCCAATCCATGAATACGGGCTACCTCCTTTAATCTCTTCTAACAATATTTTCTACATTCAAAACTCTTAAGTTTTCCACATTTGTTAAATTCATTTGTATTGTTTCGAAACTGCTTCTTTATTTATTTTTCTCTCCCGTTACTGTAAGCAGAACATCTTTCTTCCATTCCTTTTGGAGTGGTATCATTGCTCCCACAGGGAAGCAAAATGGCTTCTGCATGTTCAGCAGTCACCTCGAAATCCAGCTGAACCTGGCTGTGAGTTGTCACACTTTCCAATTTGAGTTAAGATTTTTATACATGCAAAGTGATTTCATCTGCAGGGAAGGCAGTTTTGATTTTTTTTTTTTTTTCCTTTCCAGTTTGGATGGATTCTGGCTACTAACACCCCTGCCCTGCTTTTGGATGTTAGGGAGAAATCATCCACGTTTTCAGTGTAAATGTATCAATGGAGGACTTTGTATAAGTACCATAAATGAGGTGAAGGAATAGCCTGAGCATGGTTTTTAGTCAAGAAAGTGCACTGAACTGTTTACAAGTGATTTTTCTGTATCCATCCAGTTGGCTCTTCATTCTCCTGATTTCTAGTTCTTTCGCTGACTAATTTTTGAATATTTACCTTTGAATCCCTGAAGAGTCAGTCAGTATATAATCCTTTTGTTTATACATTATTTCATTTAGTTGGCTGGTATTTTGTTGAAGATTTTTGTATCTGTTCCTATGTGATGCTGGTCCATTGTTTTCTTCTCTTCAGAAGACTTCGCTTTGAACATCCAGCTAGTATTGCCTTTCTATAGGAATTTGGAAACATTCCCTTCTCTCCTATGTTCTTGGCAAGGCGAGAAAGAACTGATAGTGAAGTTCGGTTAAATGCTTGGTGGGAAGCATGCACAGCACAGTTAGAGAGAAATATCTCTGATAAATTCCATTTTTAAGTATTCATGAAATCTCATTATCATGGGGGCAATCTGGATCTTGTCAGGAGATCAGGATATTAGTTTCTGTTGCTTGATCTCCTTTCCAACTTATCACCATTTAAAAATAAAGCATGGTGAAATGGCTGTGGTCAGCTGGGTCTGTCCTGGAGAACTTCTTTTTCATCTGTGGTGTGCATCATGGCTGTCAATCAGCAGCTCCAAATGGTACCATTCCTTTCTGCAGACCGGCTTTGAGCGCTCTGAGGTATCAGTTCCCCACTGCATGCCTCAGCCTTGCTTCACACCAAAGTAGAGGTCTGCGCCTGTGGGGCTTTCCAGCAGGGCAGACTCTTTGGAAAATGTAGCATCAGGGGAAGGGGAGACATGCAAGTGTATTATTACATCTGAGCTCGGTTTTGGTTATAACTCTACCATTTGCTCAATTCTCCAAGCTGTTTCCCACCCCCCCCCCCAGCCCCCTGCCTTGGGATGGTCCAGTTAACTATGGAGTAGACATTCACTGAGAATTTGGGCTAAATAGTTCATTTAACTTTCATGATAGCTTTGGGTGACATTCATTCTCGTTAAAATTGTTAAGTCGGGACAACAGGAGGTTTGTGCATCACACTATTATAGAATTAGTAATATAATTAGAGGCAATTTTCCTGAGGTCGGGATTCAAAGATTTGAATCAACAAAAGTAAACGAGTAAACAAATGAATGATTAAGAACAAGGCAAAAGATGGCTCCAGTTCGAATGCAGACTGCCACCCACAGCCTTGGGGTTGTGAACTTGGGCCCCAGCAGCAGCCATATTGGAACATTGAAGTGGAAACTTCTAGTTTCTTTGGAAAGTCAGTTATGTCAAGAGGCACACAGGTGAAAGGATGTCTTGCTAAAGCAGACACATGAAAGATTGTTTTCCTAAAGCAGACGTGGGTGAAGGGATGTTTTCCTGAAGAAGACACAAGTGAAGGGATGTTTTGCTGAAGCAGACACAGGAAAGATTGTTTTCCAGCAGACACAGGTGAAGGGATGTTTTGATATAGCAAACACATGAAAGGATGCTGGATGAAGGGGTATAAATATGACCCCACAGACAGTGGGAGGTGAGCACTGAGCTTTCGCTTGGTTTACACTGACTCACCATGCTTTGCTAATGACAAGCATGCATTGGTTCAACTTACATAGAGCTGTTGAGCTCAACTTGTGGTAACGCTGACATTGAGAGAAACTTGCCTAAGAATGGCTAGTGTGCAGCTTGCTGCTTCCACAGCCTTGCCTCATGCAGTTAGCGAGCTTGGCGGTTTCTTCAGGATTGAACCACAGCTGCCTGGTGTCTGCTTGCTGAAAGGACTGGACGGTAGCTGCTGGTTCATGCCTGGTGTCTGCCTGCCTCGAGGATTAGACCAATGTTTGCTATGGGACTGCCCAAGAAGATCCAGCTGAACAGGTCCACTTCCCCCATATCCAAATAACTCTTCTCTTCCACTACCTCTGCTGGGTGGTGGGCTAGAAGAGAGGTTGAACCCTTATTACAAGTAGGTTGCAAAAAATGTATGCCTATAGAACATGGAGTATGTGGGACACAGAACCTAACTGGCATAATTCAGTGCAGGAGTGGACCATCAAGGCTTATCCAGCCTGGCCTTGCTTCAGGCCCTGTTCTCAGCATCCTGCTGGCCACAGGGGGACCTGCTGCAAGCAGCATGGATTGAACTGCTTGCTCCCCGCACCCCCACCATGGCTTCTCTGCCTTTATGGATGGTAGCCCCGTGGACAGTGAGTCCACATGAATCCTTCATCCTTCTGGTTTGTTTCCGTCTGGTGTTTTGTCACAGCCACAAGTAACTAATACAATATCCAAGCTGAAATGGTTAGTCCTAAGTGTTGGCATTCTAGCCTAGGACAGTTCCTTTCTTAGCAGGTTCACAGCCCATTGGTCAACCCATGTAAAGCCGTTTCCTCCCCTAGGAACTGGGAACAGGAGAACAGAGCTTGCAAGTCGCTGATGAGCACAGCCCCAGCATCTTACCAGCTGGTAGGATTCAGCGGAAGTCCCCTTTATCTCCACACCATTGTCCTTTGGCCACAAGAGAAAACCTAATTCAGTGACTACTTGTCTTAGGGACACGTTAAGGCAGAGTGACTATGGGGAATTTTAATATTACGCCCTTTCAATGGCTGCAGGTCCTCTCCCGGGCACCTTTATTCTTGTCTTGTGGTGTCCCCAAGCATGGAAACCCACTGAGGACCTTAGCGCAGAGGATGTGCGGGACACATCGGCTCTCACCATCTTTCCATTCCCTTCATTAGTGTTTAATTGCAGAACACCAGAGGCAAACGATGTACCTAGCACCTAAACCACGTCCCCTCTATTAATTAAAACAGGCTTGTGGAATATGAAACCATAATGTGCTAGCCTTTTTTTTTTTTAAATTATGAGGGTACCTAATTGGTTTGTACAAAAGGAAAAGTATTCTTTTAGCTTTCCTTTAATGAGGTTTTTATTATTCAAATGGTACATTTCACTCGATCTTAACTAAAAGCCAACGCGATTCAAAAGAGCCTTGGATGATGAATATTTACAGGCCATCAAAGAAAAGGCTGGATCAAACTATGAAGATGGGATGGGAATAAAGACAGCATCAATGGAGCCCAGAGCAAAGTCAGGATCAACCTGTGAAGATGAGATGGAAGACCACATGTATGGAGCCCAGAGCAGATGTTATTAGTCAGCACCTTAAGGGGAAATTTTGCCCTCACTGGGTTCTGACCTGGGAAGGGTGATGGGAAGGAAAAGACCATCATCCATGACAAGCACTGGAGATCCCATCAAGGAGAAATCTATCCGCCTACTCTCTGGTCTGCTCACGGAGAAACTGCCCATTTCTCTCCCTGACGGGTAGACCCTGGCAAGGCATCGAGCCGCTATGAGGACGGTGTTGAAAGGCGGCAGCCCCCTCTACCTGGCAGGCAGTGTGTGGCCTATAGGCCATAAAACATCCACTTCCCTGGTAGGTGGAGTCCTAATGGTGAACCAGCGCGTGGCTCTGTGGGTACCCTTCAGAGTGACAACGGTAAAGTTTAACTGGTTCGTTCTCCCAAAAGGGAGAGCTGGGCGGAGACAATGAGCGGAAGGGCTGGGGTCCAGCCCAGAGACTGTTGCTAACCGGATACGGAACAGCTGAGCTTTCTTTGGCTCCTTGCCCCTTTGCATCCCGAGAGCCTTGCCTGCTGCTGCCTATCCCAATTTCAGGCGTTCTCTATTGGCTCATACCTGCTATTCATTAGCTGCATCAAACCCTGCAGACAGGACTGGAGAGAGACCAGTTCAGTTGAGAAAGTGATTGCTGCGTGGACCTGGGGAACTGACTTTTATTCTTATAACCCATGGTGTCAGCGAAACAGAGTCATAGTCCCCAGTTTCTAATCCCCAGAACTGGGCAGGCAGAGACAGGAGTACCCCCAAGGCTTGCTGGCCAGCCAGCCTAGCCTACTTGGGGACTTCCAGGTCTGTGCCTTAAAAAGAATGTGGTAATGTCTTCTGGAGGGGACCTGTCCATTGTACTCATGAACTGAATGCAGCTACGGTTACCTGCACAATACCTGTGAAGAAGCAAGCCAACCAGGTCAGCCAATGCTCCTGCAGGCAGTGCGCTAAGTGGAGTTGTAGGTGACAAAACAGGGGGAGAGTTGGCACAGGTTCTGATTTGTACAGGAAAAATAGGAGAGGATTGTTGGAGTAGTTATGATCAAGATGCATTGGGTACATGAGTGAAAATGTCAGAGACTAAGTAGACAGTGTTTAAAAAACTGAACAGAGCCTGAGGAATGACACTCAAGACTGTCCTCCAACCTCCACGTTCTCACACCCATTACACAGGGGAAAAATCACTGGAGGAGGAGAAGGAGTGGAGAAGGGAAAGGAGAAGAAACAAAGACATAGAGAGGCAAGAGGGTTGAAAAGATAAAGAGCCGCCTGAGGTCAGAGCAGGTTTGTGTTGTAACAAACAACCCTCTGTCTGCTTACCCTCTTTAGTTTTTAAATGCACGTGCCCATTCTCTTTCCCAGCCCCCAGTACACCAGCTCTTGCCAAGCAAATGCTGTACCCGCACTGTGTGGAATCTTCCAGCTCTGCCCATTTCATGCGTCGCCACACTCTTGTCCTCCCAGGGCTACTCTGAAGACTCATGCACTCTTGACCGTCTCTTTACTCTTGATGCTCGGCTTGAAGCTTAGTGGGCTCCCTCCTCAAAAGTTCTACAGGCTTTGTCTAGACCTTTGACAAGGTCAACTTGATAGGACCAACAGAAAGTCAAGAAGAAAGAGGAGTAGGAGGAGGAGGAAGAAGAGGAAGATGAGAAGGAGGAGGAGCAGGAGAAGAGAAGGAGAAGGAAGAGGAGGAAGATGACAATGATGACAGGTTGTTAGATTTACTGCCAATAAAAAGAAGCACAGAACTGGAAATCTGGAGACCCAACAAGTTCCTGGCTTTTAAGTCCTCACTGAAAGTCAAACTACCAGAGATAGCAATTCTGAGTAGAGCCAATCCCATCGGTATGTATCCTCAATACATCCACTGCCCCTCACAACTATTTCCTTAAGCCCGAATGTTTGGGGAGCCTCCTTACCAGTACCTAGGAACAAGTGAGTCACACAGAATACACTCTCATATTTACTGTAATGACCAGTTTCTTGGGTGTAGCACGTATGGGGTGTGGGGGGCTGTTCTGGAACTTCTTCAAACTTTCTACCATGAGTCACAGTGGGTCTCTGCCACTAGTCATCAATGCCCAGAAGGAGGTACATCTGTTCTCAGAGGGCATGGTATGCAGTGAGAACTAAGCCTCGGGGCTAGAGAGATGATTCAACAGTTAAGAGCACTCACTGCTCTTCCAGAGGACCTGGGTGGGATCCACTCCCAGCACCCACACTAGGTGGCTCATAATTCTTCATAACTCCAGCTATAGGGAACCAGACAGTCTCTTCTGGCCACTTTAGGCACCTGTACTCATGACACACAAACACAAACACACACATCATGATAAAAAAAATGAGCCTTTAAAATCAAGCCCATTGTGCATATCTGAATGTACGCATCGGAACTAATGCTACGTTCTTTATGACATTTGGTCCCTACAGCATTTATATAGCTATCTTTGACAATATACTACTTAAACATGATTTAAGTTGGTGAATATAAATGACCAAAAAGGACAGTCACTTATGTTTTGGAGACAAAACTGTTACATCATGATTCCAAGGAGACCCAGACCCAGGATGTCAACTGTGAGAAAGGAGAAGGGGGCTTTAAAGGAATCTCAGAGCAGTAGGGGCCACCGCCTGGAGGAAGTGTCACAGTGATGGTGTGAAGATGAAATTGTTAGCATGCCCCACAAATGAAGCAGGGTTTTCTATGTTAAGAAATGCCCTTCTGCATGATCCAACAACTGTGACTTTGCAGGATCCCATTTCAGAACAAACGAAAGAATGACCTAGATGGAACGCAAGGCAAAAGGAAATATATTCCATTTCCTTCTAGAAACAGAATGTCAGACCATCTGGGGTACTGCTCAAGTGAGCTACAAGAATTCATACTATTTGGAAATACCATGAAATTTGATGCAAAGGACATATGGAGCCGTGTTCCATTAAGAAACCCATTTGGAAGTCTTACTTTGTGACTTGCAGTGTGTTCTGCCAGAGAAGGAAGGAGTGAAGACTGTATAGCATTACAAGGTGGGTCCTTGCTTACATTGCTGGTTTGGTCTGAATTCATGATAGGCAGCAGAAACTTGGCCACAGTAGTTATCTTCTAGGGCTGCCTCCACCCAGTTGAGATTCTTCATGCTTCTGGAACCTGCCCAGACCACAGCTATGCAGTGGACATGCTGTAGGTACAGTTTATGATGATTTGGGGGAATATATAAGAAAAATTTTTAGACATTATATTGTATAATGCATTAGATATATATGTAACTGGCTTGTCAAAATTGCAGGTTAAAAGATGGTCTTACAAAACATTTCAAGTCTTGGTAGCACTATGTCTTATATAATAAGATACTGAAGCATTGATTTTATAATAATCCGGATATGACATTCAATTGATTTAATTTGAGAAGAGTTGCATTATAACAGAATTGCTACTAAGGGTGTTATTTAGAAAGAACAAGCAAGCAGTGACTACTTTTTACACAAGTCACCCACAGGAAATGATTGACATTTTATTGAGGGAGACTGAGAAGCAGAGTTTCTATTTTAGAAGTAAGTGTGTGTGTGAAATTTTTTCAAGAGAGAATCCTTTTGATTGATGTAATTCCAGAAAGCCAGAGAGGTTAAACTATGTGACACAGAAAACTTGTTCTTCAGCCTGGGTTTGCCTCTCATCAGGCAAGTGGAACTTAGAAAACGTTTGAGTTACAGCTGTGTCTCCTGTAAAAGAGATTGGCTATGCCCAGCATTTCTGATATTTATGAGAATTGAAAAACTTCATACAGGATCTGGAGAGATGGATCAATGGTTAATAGTGCCTACTGCCTACTGGACCATAGTTCAGTTCCTAGCACCCCACAATCAGGATACTCACAACTGCCTATGCAACTCCAGCTCCTTGGGAATCCAATGGCCTCTTTTTGGCCTCCTGGGGCACTGCACATATGTGTTTCTGCTGGCCCCGGACACATACATATAATTAAAAATGATAAAAGTAAATCTTAGGCAAACTTATGTACGATGTTTCTGTGTTGACCTTAATGGAGAAGTGGTCTAAAGCAGACGAGTAATATTTTGCTCAGCTTCCTGTTTCTCATACCTGGGCCTTTCCACCTTGGGGAGATGGTACCCTCCAAGAATGCACGCACACAAAATACACATACAGTTGCTCTCCACATTTCCTAGACTGTTCCAAGTGCCCTCACTTAGAGTCTCTGTAAGATTTTCTCTATAAATAGGGGAGGTAAGAAAGCATTCGAAAGGAGCCATTACCCATAACACCAAGACCAGCGTGGGTGGCCAATGATCATCAGCTGTGCTTTGGGTGGGTCACGGCCCTAAAGATGTCAAGAACTTGATGGACACCATAGGGCATTAACACAATAATTAACCAGGAATGGATTCTGCTGTCACAACAACTTAGTTACGCTTAATTAATATTTTCTTTTTATTTCAGCTGGAATAGAGAAAACAATCCAGACAATCACCAGGAGGCGAGCAAAGCTCTGGCTTTGTCCCCTGGAGACCGACGGGAATTTTTCATTTCATGCACCATTTGCAACTTCTTAGAGTAGATTCTGGAACATCAGTACATTAGCAGAAAGTGAAAACACTCTTGTTTTGGTTATTTTCTCAAATTTTGGCCTCCTGTCCATTCTCTTGATTGGATTTTCCCATCCCATCATCCCAAGTCCCAGCAGTGAAGTCTCAAGCTCATTGATTCTCAAGGAGGGGTGTAAAACACAGTGACACCCACGACTTCCCCAACATGGTTCTAGGGGAAAAGGCATCGATTTGATAATTGTGCACTTAGGCAGATTGGCATGGTATCTACAGTGCAGGCCTGACGCGCTGGTGCAGATTCTAGCAATTTCCAAACCTGCCCTATGCACTTAAGCACTTTACTGTCCTGTGTTCCTGCTTCCAGGGAATATTTAATAAAATGGAAAAATCAATGTTTAGCAGAATCTGGAGAAGTAGGGAGGGGGTGAGGAACAGCAGCCTGGACCACTCATCATCTTGCACACACATTTGAACACAACTCCCATAAACTGGAAACAAGGCAGTGTCTCTTGGTGGGACCCCATGGGTTCCTAGGGACAAAGGAACTGTGATGTCTAAATTCCTATAGAATTTTACTATGGTATGAAAATCTCTTGGGAGGCCACAATGGACAGCAGTAGATTCTACAACTCAACTCACAGAACACAAATATCATTAGTAAGAGGGAGGGCCCTAGCAGATGAAGCATGCTGGGCTGGCGTGCTTCAATGAGGAGGGACATTTCCCCAGCAGCCCCATTTCACTTATACCCAGAGTGGACTTGAAAGTCCCTAAAATAATCCCAGCGCCTCCTCTTTTCCGGGTAAATTGCAGCCTTTAATTAAGCATTTTACTTAATTGACAAGTGTGTAGAAGAAATAACCAAATGACTAAGCTCCCCTGACATGCATTAGCATTCCCCACTAAAAGTGCATTTTGGTGGACAGAAAGCAATATTAAGCATAACAATCCATTATTTATAAATTCCAAGTGACACCATGGATGGACCACTCCTGGGAGAAATTCATCAGACAGGAACACTTGGTCTTTAAAAAAAAAATTATAAAATGGTTGAAAACTACTAGTCGATGATTTCATTAGCGTGATGCAAAGAGAATTTATTTAATGCACACTTTAAAGTTCTCTTGTAAGCAGAGGGGAAGATTTTAATAAGAAGTGAACTTATATGAACAATCGAAAGAGAGAAACAGTGTGTGCCATGCACTTAAGCATATGGTCCAGTCCAACAATACAGCGTCTCATGCTTTTTGTACATTTCCTTTGACCATGATGACTCTCTCTCTCCTCTGTTTTGCCTAGAGATATATGGAGCTGTAATAGAGTTCAGAAAGCCCCTGACAGCTATGTGCTGCCATTCAGACCTGGGAGATTCCATGTTATGATAAAAATTAATGTACTCTGACATCCTCTGGGACTCTGTGGGCCCTGGGAATATCTAATGACGAAATACAGTCATGCCAGAGAACAGCATGTGCCCGGGCAGTTGATGATGAGTTTCTAGGTGGCTCCCTTGTCACCCACCAGCTTCTAAGTGGCTGGACCAGTCCCAGTGCCAAAGGGAGCCAGCACAGGATGGTTAGAATTCTTTCCTGTGTCCAGAGAGGATCAATGAAGAAAAACACTTCACAAAACAATGAAGTGGGATGCAGCTTATTGGGATGGCTTTTTCTGGGAATACTTGAACAGGCATGTATTCACCACAGAGAGGACATCAATAATAGAACACTGGAAGGATTCTACTCAAATCTTGCTTGGTGAACCAATGAATTTAGCTGGGGTCACTTACGCAGTATGGGTGAGGGGTTCCTTATAGGAACATGGGCAAATATGGCAGGCTGTACAATTTAAAAAAAAAAAAAAAAAGACGGTCACCCAGAAACTGGTAACGGCATTTACAGCCTGGGGAAAGGGGTGGAGGTTTGGATGCTCCCTCACCCAACAACCAGGAACCACTTATGTATCCTGGGGAGTGTGGTAGAGCCTCGGGAGGCCAAACATTAGTGGGTCTAGCAGCTCCTGAGAGTTCAAGTTAGGCAAAAGTCACATGGAATACCTCTCAAAACACAAGAAGACATCTGTGTTAGTCAGGGTTTGTATTCCTACACAAAACAAGCTGGGGAGGAAAGGGTTTATTCAGCTTACACTTTCACATTGCTGTCCATCACCAAAGGAAGTCAGGACTGGAACTCAAGCCGGTGAGTAAGCAGGAGCTAATGCAGAGGCCTTGGAGGGATGTTACTTACTGGCTTGCTCCCCCTGGCTTGCTCAGCTTGTTTTCTTATAGAACCCAGGACCACCAGCCCAAGGATGGCACCACCCACAATGGGCCCTCCCACCCTTGAGCACTAATTGAAAAAATGCCTTACAGCTGGATCTCAAGGAGGCATTTCCTCAAGGGTGGCTCCTTTCACTGTGATAACTCCAGCTTGTGTCAAGTTGACACACAAAACCAGCCAGCACAGCATCTGATCTATCTTGGGAGATAGAGGAAAACGAGGAGGGAGGAAAGCAAAGACTATACAAAAGAAAGGGGAGGAAGGAACACAGGAGACGAGGGCAGAAGGGAGGCTATACTGTTTGCCCTCCTTCATAGGGACTTCTAAAAGAGACAAGAATTGGTGTTAAGCTGCTGAGCTTGGAAGACCCTCCCAAAGGAAAGGAAAGAGAAAGGGCTGTTTAGTTCAAGGCACAGTGTACAACAGGGGCACATAGCTGACACTAGAATCTATTTTGCATACAGATCTTGTCCAAGATCAAGTAGAAGCCCTTCCTCTAACAAGGAGACAGTCCACCAAGAAAAAAATTTATATATAACATATTCAGCTACATTCTAGTCCCCCTTGACCACCAATGAACGGGCTCCTTAGACTCCTTGCTACTCCCATACCAGGAAATGGTTTCACCTCCATGGTTATGTTAAAAGGTTGTTGAACCGTCAGTTCTTGAAACATGCCTGGTTCTGGGTCATACCCTGCTTCATGATTTGTCATAATCTGAGATGCTATGACCACAAGTATCCAACTGATACAGGTGAAGATACCCCAACCTGCCTTCTGTGACATAAAAAGACTATCTTTAACTGAGTCAAAATGAACCCTTCATTCCTTAGCTGCTTTTGTCAGACATTTGGTCCTGATGCTGAGCAAAAATAACTACCATTAGAGCCCCGTCCTGTGGGGCCAGCCTAAGCAGACATCCTAGGCTTCCTTACTCTGAGCCCCTAGAGCCTCCAGCAGTCCTGGAGAAATGCTGCCTCAAGCTAGGCCTATGCTTAGCTAATGTTTGTATACAGCCCAGGGCCACCAACCTGTTCATGGAATGGCACCATCCAGTCAGCTGGGCCTCCTACATATCAATGAACAGTCAAGCTAATCCCTCCCCACACCCAATACACACACACACACACACACACACACACACACAAGGGGGTGGAGAGAGAGAGAGAGAGAGAGAGATGATGATGTGACTTGGGAAAATCCCTCAACTGAGACTCTCCTTTCTCAGATGACTCTGAGCTGTGTCAAATTGACAATTAAAGCTAACGAGGGCATCTTCTTTCAATCTGTCTACCCATCTATCTACACCCAAGAGCCATAGGCAGAATGGCTAAGGGTAGCACTGGTGTATCCCTGTTTAAGGATTCCTAGATGGTTCTATAACAGCCAAGTGGAAGAACGGCTGCATCGATCTCCCGAGACTTTACAGAATGACTATAAGCAATCCAGGCACTGCTGTCCTTTGAGATTAGAGACATTCTGCTCACCGTGACTTCCAGAAGCTACAATTTGTCAATGTACCTGTTATACACTTCTGGGACAACCAGATATATCTTGCTGCCTGTTTCGGGTTAGCGGTGTGTGGGTTATGCCAACTTGAGTGCGCCGGTTGACTTGTTATGAGACAGGGTTTTACCATACAGCCTTTAGCTGGCCTGTCCGGTAGCTTTTTCTTAAAAAAGAAGTTTTTTAAGTAAAAAAGTAAGTTGGCAGCGCCAGGCCAAGTAGTGAAATGAAGAATTAGGCTGCTAATTGAGAGGACCCGTCTGTGATTTTGAGAGACAAGGTACTGAAGCGACGCTTCCAAATGAAGAAAAGAAAGCACTCACAACACTCCAAACGGGGCGTTCTGTGAGCAGTACATCTGCAAATGGGATCTTTCTTGGGGACTTTAGGCAGCACCGGGCAGCACACCCAATTCACTTCAGATGTACATTCAAGATTTTAGGCTAACAAGACTCAACTTCTCAACAGTTTACTGAGGAAAAAAGATGCCTCCCCTGTTATTAAGATGCGATTTCACTGTAGTTTAAGCACAGTGTCTCAGTGTGTCGATTATGTAAATGTCGAATCCTGACCTGACAAGGGGCTTGGAAAGAATGGTACAGGAGGAAGAAATCACGTGACATTCGTGAGCCAGGCTAGGAGCACAGTTCGAAAACAGACACTAGAATGCATTCTGCGGGTCCTATGGTAAATCGAGGGCTCTTCAACAGTGACCCAGTATTAACATTGCCATGGGTTTGCTGCAAAGCTGGCTGGCTAGGTGGTCTCCTTAAGGGCCAAAGAACAGGTTTCACTGGCTGGACTGTACCTGGCTGACGGAAACACAGGGCCCATGGCCGGATCAGGCAGCTCCGACTCTTCGATGTAGCTACATTCCCACAGATTTCTAGAAGGGCACCTTTAGTTTGTCTAAAATAATCATAGCAAGTATGATTCCTTTTTAAAAGCTATTTCAGGGGCTGAAGAGATGGTAAAGTGATTAAGAGCACCTGCTGCCCTTGCAGAGGACCCGAGTTCGGTTCCCAGCACCCATGACAGGCAGCTCACAACTGCCTGTAACTCCAGCCTCAGAGGATCCAACTATCTCTTCTGGAGCCCGAGAGTTCCTACACTTCTGTACATAGCTCTCCACTCCAATCCCCACATATACACATACTTTTTTAAAAAAGATCTTTAATGGTCACTTCCCAAGGTTTAGACACATTCCATCTTAACACTACACAACAGAGTATCCATTCAAGAACACTGGATGGTTGAGAATCTGTGCCTTAGCAGTCAAGTTTGAAATTGCACATGGTCCACAAGCCTAGAACCCAGCAATGGGGTAGTGGAGGATCAGGTGTTTAAACCCAGCCTGGGCTATCAAAAATGCAGTTTCAAGAAAGTGCCACCCCCCCCAATTAACAAAGAAAAAAAATGAATTTTCTCCAAATGGGCCCATGTGCCTCCATTTTGTCATTCTCTTCTCCCGTCCACCTATCTATCCATCCATCCATCCATCCATCCATCCACCAACTGCTCTGAACTTATGGTAAGGCAGTGTGACAGATAGGACAGAAGACAAAAAACAAAAATATGACAATGGTGAGGACTCTTTCTTGAGCGCAGACCAGTCACCGGGCTGTATACTGTGAGAAGGGCGTGATGTCTAGTCCTCTCAACGACCCCAGAGTGTTTTGACCATCTCATCTCATTTTTCATTGATGGATCGACTAGTGGATCACAAAGTCATGCCAAGGTCTTCACAGGTAACCAAAGAAAGACACAGAACAAAGTTAGAGACAAATCCTCTGATGCTTCTGGTCCCTGGGGCTTGTTGTAACAATAACAACCAAAAGTCAACACAGAAAAGAGAAAACATCACAAAGTATTGCATGTGGTAAATGGGTGTGTTGTTGATGCTCTAAGACAGCAGTACTCAACCTGTAGGTCATGACCTCCTTGGGGCAAGGGTAACATATCAGATATTATGCATATCAGATCTTTACGTTAAGATTCACAACAGTAGCAAAATTACAATTATGAAGTAGCAATGAAATAATTTTTTGGTTGGTGTCCCCACAACTTGAGGAACATCAGGAAGGTTGAGAACCATTGATCTAAGAAATGATTTGTTGATACAGACGCGGAGCTAAGGAGACAGGAAACTGGAGGGCCTGTAGAAACACATCATCATCCCCTGAGCAGGTGACAGGCAGCTATGAGGGGACAGTAAAGGGTAATGGCTAGTGCTAGCATGCAGATCCTGGGAATGTTTCTTCGAGTGTGAGATATAGAGGCATAGGGTTGGGCAGAGATAATCAACAAAGACACAAGACGTTACACCTGGTCCCTGAGAACTGAGAGGGCAACATCAGCAAGTACAGAGGCTGTACCTCAGTCAGCAGGATGCCCCTGAGCAGGTCATCGTCAGAGCTGAGTTTGCATAGGAACGTAATGGCTCTGCTTCAGAGGTGTACCTAGCGAAATGACCCTTTGGTCTTTGTCTGTCTACTGATAAGCATCATTTGGAAGACAAGTAGGAACTGAGGGGAAATGAGCACTGACATATGGAGTAAATGTATACAGACAACGGTAAATGAGAGCAAATAGCTGCCATTTCTGCTTAAGGGGGCTCCATGGAGAAGAGAAGCGCCTCCTAGACATTTGGAAGAAAATGGTCTGGGTACCTTAATTGAGGGGCTGAGCCTCCTCTCTGATGGGTCTGTTTAACCTTCTTTATATGTAACTCAGCAAAACATATCTCCTCTTAGTGATAGAAAATTGGCTTCCCAAAGCATCAACTCTGACCTTGAGGTGACCTTAATAATTATCCCAGTAGGTAAGGGCTGTCATCCATTCAATTAATGGGACAAACCTTGGAGGCAGGGGAGGCAGAAGAGAAAGAAATGTGCGCTACACAGTACCTTTCCCAAATAAGTCAGCTCCCTCTTATTTTCCAAACAGTTGAGCCTGCTGAGCTCAGTGGAGAATTGGGGTTAAGATCTAACCTAGCCTACCAGCTATTAGTTAGCATGACCTTCGAGCAGATTCTTAATCTCTTGACTTGTAAAATGTATTATTTGTTGAACTGGGTACAAATGGGAGACACTGTAGTTCTTTTTGCTATTTTGAATCTGGCTTCTGACCCTTAGCTATAGAAGACAAATGACTAAGAGCGGATAGATAGCAGCCATCACCAGTATCATTCTATGCCTTCAAGTTCCCACTGCAGCTTCAGGATCTTTCTTATTTAATGATAATTCAGGGTGTTACTTGGACTGTTTCCCATAAAGAGATATTTCCCAGAAAACATAGCACAGCACACCATTCTACTCAAATTCTTCCTTCTCCCACATAATAAGTATAAAGGCAGCTTTTATAGAATGATGAAATTGACCATGAACAGATTAGCTGTATGTATTTACCCATCATAACCAGCCATGTGATCCTTTTCCTAAGGGAGGGGGAAAACTTGTAATAGAACTGAAATTTAAATCTAAATTCACCCAACATCCCCAAACTTGTTATTTCTAATAAAGGAGGGGTTGTGGGCTATCATCTTATGGTTAACATAGTGTGCCTGCAGAAAAGTCTAGCTATGGAATGTTTGTCAATAAAGTTTTATTGGCACACACTGCCCATGGTTCTTCTATCAATAAAGTTTTATTGATACATACTGCCCACAGTTCTTTTAACACTAAAGTTTTATTGGAACACACTACCCATGGTTGTTTCCATGCTACAAAGGCAAAACTGAGTTCTTGCAAAGAGAGTTCATCATCTTAAAATGTAAACTATTTACTTTTTGGCCCTTTACAGGAAAATATGCTGAGCCCTGCTTTATATTGCACTACTTCACAGAGGCATTTGTTTGTTTAATACAGGATCACTGTATAATATTCCTTTGAAATGTATTTTTAATGTCATGTAAAAAGGTTTGCACCTAAAAAGTTAAGTAGGAAAAAAAAAAGTAAAGAATTTGTAAGAGACAAGCTGTTCCCCCCCCTGGTGTTTCTAGAGATTTTAAATGGCCCATAATGTGGCGCTTTTTTTAGTGATGTAAGCTGGAAAATATATGGTAGAGGAACAATGAGCGGGTAGACTTCATCAAAACGTCATGAAACATCATAATAGACACCCAAATGAAGAGCATCTGTTGCAGTGAAAACCAGCCTCTGTGTTGTCTCTCCTGGAGTTTTCATACTGGGAGGAAAAGCAAAGCAACAGGATCCCCTGGCGCACGAACCAGGGTGGATTTCTCATGTTGAGCAAAGATGGATGCAGAAATGTTGGCTAAAATATTACTCACAAAGCTGAGCTAGGAGGAAAAGGAAAGATTAATCTGTAATTTACACATTGGCCTTCTGGGTGATTTATCTCTCAAAATTTGGGTTTTATTTAATAATTTATAGCCCACCCACTTCTATAGATGGAAAAGAGACAGAACTGTAGAATGTGGATCCAAGAATATAATATCCTGGGTTAGTAGCTCCAGTTCTGAAAGTCATCTAGTGGAACGTAAAAATAAACAACTTTGCTAAAGATTTTTCTCCTCACATGTTTAATAAGGAGAGAAAAGCTTTATTTTAACCTTTAAATAAAACACATCTTAGTATGATTTTCTTGGTGAAATGAAGCCAAATTTATTTAAATTATCCCAAAGACAGAAAGCTGAGATGAGAAATAGAAACCCGTGATGAAAAATGGCGTTCTAGAAACCTTCAGAATTGCACAACTCAGTTAATATGAATCCTCTATCAACCGCAGTTGCCTTCCAGGACGAATGAAGCCCGTGGCCAACGAGAGCTGGCTGGCAAGAGACTCCTAGGAACCCAAGTCCTTTATGGCGTACCATTCTCAACTTTTAACACTGAAGGGTTGGAGCACACCCTTCCTTCCATTTTATTGGGAACGACAGAACTCTAGTGAGAAAGAACATGATTCTGGAACATCCTGTCCTTGGATCGCCAATCTGTTTTAGGCCCCAAGATGTCGGCTTTCTATTCTGGTAAATGAAGAAGTTACAGTCAGATTCAAAGTGGATAAGAAGCTGAGGCTTTGGAGTCTGTCACAGGGCGTCCCAAAGACCAGCCTGAGTGATTATCAGAGAGAGACTAGCCCCAGCTGCTTCCCACTGACAAATACCCTTGCCTACTAGCACTGTGGAGGCTGGCTCCCTTCCCAAATCCTAATTTAAACAAAAAATATCTTTAGAAAAAAAATATAGCTTGGTGGGAAACTGCCACAGTCTTTAGTTGGAAACTTTCCAGTAATGCCCAGAATAATTTAGCCTGAGAGATACTGGCTGACCACCACTACCACTAACTCTGGGGAGAAATGACTAGAAGCAAATCCAGGTTCGTGAGCTGACCACCCAGAAGAACAAGCAACATGCAAACAACTTGGGGAGGCAAACTGGGTAGGCAGTCTGCACAGAACCACAGCAGCAGCAGCAGAGCGGTCGTAGCAAGTGGTCACGTGTCTTCTCTGTGTCTGGATGTATTTTCCACCTAATACATGATTCAAAGGGAAAGCGACTCCAACTCTCTGTGTGGCTTGGACCTTCTGATTTGGTAAACTGAGTGGTGATGGTGAGGATCCAGGGTTACTGTAAGAAGCCAACAGATTTTATATATATATATATATATATATATATATATATATATATATATATAAAATGTGTGTATATATATATATATAATGTGTATATATATATATATATATATATATATATATATATATATATACACACACATATATGAACTTTGTCTGGGGTCTGGGGAGCAGGCTGTCAGTAAGGTACATTCTATATATGCAAAAGAACCTCAGTTTGAGCCCCCAGTAACATAGTCCCTAAGTTACTTTTATATTACTGTGCTAAAACAGCGCCACCAAGGCAACTTACAAAAGAACAAGTTTATTTGGGGCTCACAGTTTCAAAGGGTTAGAGTCCGCTATTATCAGGATGGGGAGTATGGCGGCAGACAGGCAGGCATGGCACTGGAGCAAGAGCCAAGAGGTTCCATCTTGATCCGCATGCACAAAGCACAGAAAGCACACTGAAACTGTTGAGAGTCTTCTGAAACCTCAAAGCCTTTCCCTGGTAACACACCTTCAATGTCGACATCTCCTGATCCTTCCCAAACAGTTCTACCAACTGAGGACCAAGCATTCAAACGTGAGCCCATGGGAGGGCATTCTCATTCAAACCACCACACAGGTGGTGGCTGGACAAAGAGAGACACACCTATAATCTCAGAAATCCAAGAATCCTGAGAGGTCAGCCTAGCCAAGTAGACAGCTCCAAGTTCAGTTAAAAAGACTCTTCCAGAAAGAAAGAAAGAAAGAAAGAAAGAAAGAAAGAAAGAAAGAAAGAAAGAAAGAAAGAAAGAGAGAAAGAGAGAAAGAGAGAAAGAGAGAAAGAGAGAAAGAAAACCACCTAAGTGGAGAGGAGAGAGACTGCAGGGGACATGCGTTGTCAGCGTCTGTCTTCCACATGCACCTATATGCGTACGCACACTGAAACCCACACAGGCTCACAAAGAGCAGGAACAGATTTCTGTGTGCTGCCGTTCTGACTGAACAGAACCTTTGGTTATTGCTTCCGTAGCTGGCATCAGTCCTGTTCACTTTAAAACAGACTTTGCCACCCCACCCCACCCTCCAAAGAAAAGACATCTACAGCGGCGGTGGCCGATTCTAAGTGTCCCCGAGGCAGGGAGAGGCCAGCTCTGCAGCCTGTGTGGCTGGTTGCATTTTCTACCAGGGGTTTTGTTCTCTCTCTCTCTCTCTCTCTCTCTCTCTCTCTCTCTCTCTCTCTCTGCCTCTGTCTTTCTATCTCTGTCTCTCTCCATTTCCTTCATCTCTAAGGAACAAAATAATACATTTGCACATCCTAGGGTAAGAGGGTAACACTTGCAACAAAGATTGCATGGGGGCCTGATGGTATTCCAGGGTGCTTGTGTGTAGGCTCTGAGAAGATCTATTAAACGGAGCATAATAGGGTGCCCACATAGAATTTACACTGAGAGGCTCTTTGGTCCAACTCACACCAAAAAAAAAAAAAAAAAAAAAAAAAGAACCGGTTCTGAACTGGCAGGCTTGCTTTCATTTGTCATTATGTTTTACACACAAGGAAATTTTAATGTCTGAAGATGGGCGGCGGCGATAAGAATGGAGTTACACGTGTTTCTCTGGCAGCCTGGTCACCAGAACTTAAATTCACTCCTGACAGCTCCCCGGATCTGGAGACCGTTAGCACTGAGCTGGCATTTGCCTTTCCAGGAGAAGCTTTGGTACTGGCAGTCTGTCAAGAGGGAAGAATCGTTCACTTCTTTATATACAAATTTTCAGTAGGGCAGTATTTCTCTATGCTGTGCAACCTTTATGCCACTCTTAAGACGCAGAGAGAACAGGGTAGGGAGAGGCTGGAAGGGAAAGCGCCCTTGGGCCCTGAACAACTGAGTACTGAGAAATCAAAGACTAGTGAGAAACGGGTGGTCTTGCCCTCCGAGAGTCTGGGTCAGCGATTGCAAAGGGCCCTTAAGCATGATGGTTTCTGAACTCCTCACTGGATAAAAATCTAATGACTGCTCTGAGCGATGGAGGACTGGCTGTGATCAAGCTTTCTGCTCTCTTCAGCCAAGACACTCACTTCCGTACCCAATCAGAACAGTGGAAATGGGAGGAAGAAGGTGTAAGAATGGACAGAATGCTCCTTTGGCCATCAACTTCTGGGTGACCCTAAAAACTCACTAGTTCTCTGAGTACAAGTCCCTAGTACCTTTAGAACAAAAGACAGCATCACAGAGTAGTTAGGAGGGATCCTAGTGTGAGAGGGACATAGTGGTTTGGCTCCACTACTTACAAATGCCGTCTATATGTTTCTTCCTCTACCTTTCTAGCCTCAATTTTCTCATCTGTGTAATGGACATAGTCACTCCCACCATGAAAGAATGCTTTCAGATCTGAACCAGAAGGTGCGAGCAAGGCGTTCTAAATGTGTGTGCCCCAGCTGGGCTCCCTCAAAATGAGCTGTTACTTCTGCTGCTGGGCTTGTTAGTAATTTTGTCCCTCAACCACCAAAAGCACATGGGGATGACAGTTTGGCGGCAGTGATAAAACACAGCTTGCCCAGAACTGAGGCTGTGGCTTATCTGAGGTTGCTTGGCTGCAGAAGAACGGCTGGCACTTTGGAAGCACTCAACAAATGCCTGGTAAGGAAACGGACAAACAAATGACAAAGGACGAGATGGATCAATAAGGGTGCAAGCCAGTGCTTCTCCTGGCCTCCAGCCCCTAGGATGGCGCTCGCAAGGCAGGGCAGCTATTGAGGACACAGCACCGGAAAGAGCACATAGTGGGACTCACACTTCTGACTGGCAAGACTGCAGTGGGTGGTGGATCCAGCTGTGCCTGTGAGCCATCGGAGAGCCTTCATGTGGCAATGATAAAAGGACTTGGACGGGCGTCCTCGTTCCAAGGAAGCAGCCCACTCGCTTGCTAAGCAAAGATCAGATACTGTGAGGGCCTAAAAGACCAGTGCGGAGCCAGCACTAGAAACCCGATTACACGGGAGCATTTGAATATCTAGTTGAAGATCCTGCCTCTACACCGCTCATCTGCTCAGGGAACAGGCCTGGTCTGAGCCCTAACAGCCTAGACAGGCCACTTTCCCCCTCGGCACCACCTGGGCTATGATTAACTTAATCCTCATGCTCCTATCACCTCACTGGAAAATAAAATTAAGCTTAGTTATTTATTAATGAAACCGAAGCCCCTGTGGTAAATGAGAAACCAGTACTCCTTGCCCTATAGAGGCAACCAGAAAAAATAAACCGTGGAAACAAAATACTATAATTATAACATAGCGTGGAGCCTGGGTCTCTGCTTCATGCCCTCCCTCTTCCCCTTTCTTCTTTTGGTTGCTTCTTCTTCGTTTCTCTTCTCTTCCTTCTTTCTCTGTAGGGAAGGGGGGCTGTTGAAGGCTAATAGTGTATACGGCCCACCCCCACCCCCACCCCCACCCCCACCCCCACCCCCACCCCCACTACACCTCAACTAAGGGAATCTAAAGAGTTGATGAAGAACGCTCCCTCACGTCCAATGTCAGCAAGATACAGTGGATGTAAGATCCAACCATGACTGTGCGTACCAGGAGGCACCAGGAGTTGGAAAAGGCCCGAAAAAAAATCTTACAACCCGCATCTGTGTCCAGAGCTATATCCATACCCCGTGTCCAAGCATCAAAGGCTTGCAGAGCACCAGAAGACAGCATACTCAGGGTTTCAGCCCCATTAGTATAGAATAAGTGAGGTTGTTGAATGCCCTTGAAGTATGCTTTTCCTTGATTCTGACAGATACACAACAATGTGATTCTAACAAGGCGCGTCTTGAAACTGCCCTGGTGTGTGTCAGCCCTACAAGTTTTAATAATGTCTTCGCTTCTTGGTTTTTGGTCTGGGAAGCCGTTGTTAGATTGATGACACATCTCATAAGGAGGGTGACTCAGAGTCAAGAAAATACGGTCCACCTTAACAGTACCAATATAAATGAGCCTCCGGTGCCAAGACAGCACTGCAGCCTTGTGTTCTCCCGACGGTGCTCATCTGATAAAGACATTACAATAGGAACCAATTGTGATGTATGACCCGGAACTGAAACACTCACACATTCTTGGCCTTGAATGCTTCGGCAAAATGCTGCACGCTACGGAGCACGGCCAGGTCCAGGGTCATTGCTTCTACCTTGGCTTTGTGCTGGAATGAGAGAAAAAAAAAAAAAAAGAAAGAAAGAAATGATAAATAACAGCAAGAATAGTTCGTGGTATCAGGTTACAGTAAATGCGTTATGGAACATGTCGGAATTCCCCTGTTTAATATTAGATGCCCAGAGAGACTATACATCACCGGAATGAATGGAAGAAGACGGCTTTTACTGCCAAGTCCGGGGAGCATGAGAGGGACTCGGCTGGATCTCCAGGCTGGGGTTACGCCTGGCTTCACTCAGCACACGGAAGAGGCTCCAAGGTGTCTTTTAGTTCATGTTATCATCAAATACGTGCTCCAAAGAGCTGCATCTACTAGGGGGTGAGCAGGCAACAAGAGCAAGCCTGGCCACGATGGAATGGACAGTCCTGATCTCAAAAGACTCAACCTAGGTTCTGAAACGCATCCACTGAGCCTGCATCACCCTTAAAGACAATCCAGCCAGGGGTGGTGGCATACACTTATAATCCTGGGTGAGTTTTAAGGCCAGATGAGGCAATTGTAGTGAGAAGTTTCTGGAACTCTAAATAAATGAAGTGCAGGGCTGGGGAGCTGGTCAGTTAGGAAAATTCTTGCCACACAAGCAAGATGTGAGTTTGATTTCTAGAACCTATGTATGATTACAAACCAGATGTGATAGCACATGCTCTCAATCCAAGAACTAGAAAGGTGGAGACAGGAGGATCCCTGGGGCTATCTGATCAGCTAGCGTAGTCTACTCAGAAACTCCCAGCCAGTGAGAGACACTCCATTAACAGTAATGACAGCAAGGGGCTGGAAAGATGGCTCAGCAATAAGAGCATTTGGTGCCCTTCTAAAGGATTGGAGTTTGGTTCTCAACATTCATGTTGGGCAGCTCAAACCACATGTAACTCCAGCATCAGGGGATCTGGTACTCTTTTCAGGCCTCCAAAGACACCCACATGCACTTCAAGTGCATGTGCATATGGATGTGCATGCCTGAGGGCACACGCGCGTGCGTGTGCGCACACACACACACACACACACACACACACAATTAAAATAAATCTTTAAATAATACTGAACAGTGGGGAATATTTCAGTCTACTTTGCTGGGTGGCATCTTAAAAGATCGCAGAAATGATAACTAAGTCCCACACTTTTCTATTTACTTGTATTTATCCAATAGGTAAGAATTCTGCTAAGCATATAGAATCTGTTGACAGTTCTTGTGCTTGATCAGATTTTTAGAACAAGCAGATAAACTGTCAGCCCCCAGCCCCCAACCCTTAACTCCTATGCATCCCATCTCCCTCCACCCAGGGCAAGACAATCATTGAGATACACAGAATCCTATAGAAATGCAACTATACACAAAGAAAAGTCAGGCATTTGTTAAAGCCGTCATTCCTTGCTGGAAACCCCAAAGGATACGCATGTTACACATTATGAAAATACATGCACATATTTCTCCCATAAAACAGGGAGAACATTCCCAGATGGTGACCCCAAAGCAATCCAACGAAACCAATGGCCGAGCCAAGTGACCCACACATTACTCTCTGTGTGTAACTTAAAATTGTTAGGTCATCTTTTGGTCCCCACTCCCCCACACACTTTTATTCTTCAAAATATAGTGCTGAGCTGCCATTACTAATAAGAACAAAACCAGGACATATATATCCAGGGGGAGTGAGAGGTCACCCCACTAATCTGTGAGCTGCAGGTTACTAGGCTCCTGGGGATAGAGACTCCAGTTGACACAGAGTTCTTTGCCATCGGTATCAGGTTTCTTGCTTCTGAAAAACTGTGTGCAACTCAGTGAAGTCTTGGGGGTTGGGGAGAATGTGGCTTTGGGAATTAGAGTAGGGGGTGTGTGTGCACTCCTCTGCTGGGGGCTGCCTTTCTGGTTGCCTAGCAAACTTAGCTCCATTGAAATGTTGACTGTAGCTTGTATTTGTTCTAACTTCGGAATGGAGTAGCTTGGTAGTTAGGCAGCAGACAGAACTCATTTCTGAAGGCTGGAGCTGTGGGTTATAAGGGGAAGGAAGGCAGGAGGCTCAACCTGACAGTGTGAGATTTCCTGCCTAGATTGGTAGCAACTGGCAGTGATTGATCTAGGGCAGGCCACAAGTCACTGTGCTGGTGTAATACATGCGCTTTTATTGGGAGTAGTGACAGTCACAGAAGAGGTGAAAACTGGTATAGAAGGTCTCGCACCCGTCATACAGCTCCCCTCAGTGGTGATATCACACCAGTGTATAGTACATGACCCAAACCTGAAAATCTCAGCACTCACAATACTACAATTTATTATTATTCCAGAGTCATTGTGGATTTTTGTTTTTGTTTTCTGGGTTTTTTGTTTGTTTTTATTTGTTTTGTTTTTGCTTTTTTTTTTTTTTTTTTTTTTTTTTGTCTTTACCAGTTTGGAGATATATTCATTTTCTTTCCTCTGCTTGGTCTATCTTTGTGTCAAATTAGGTGACATTTCCTTCTATGTGTGCTGCTTAGTTTTTTGTTTGTTTGTTTGTTTGTTTGTGAACTTGACATAAGCTAAGGTCATCTGGGAAGAGGAAACTACTACTGAGAAAATGTCTCCATCAGACTGGCCTATGGGCATTTTCTTGATTACTGATTGATGGGGAAAAGTCCAGCCCACTGAGGGCAGCGCCATCCCCTGGGCAGGTGATGGGGAAAAGTCCAGCCCACTGAGGGCAGCGCCATCCCCTGGGCAGGTGATCCTGGGTGCATAAGAAAGCAAACTGAGCAAGACGTAAGCAGCATGGCTCCATGGTTTATGGTTCAGTTCCTGCCTCCAGTCCTGCTTGAGTTCCTGCCTTGGCTACCATCAACGATGGACTGTGATCAGGACACGTAAGTCAAATGAAATCCTTTCCTTCCAAAGTTGCTTTTGGTTAGCATGTCTTTATCACAGCAACAGAAAACAAAAGAGAAGAATGTAGCAGTTCATATAATCATCACTATATTCAAGATTTGGAAATGACCCATCACCATAAAAATAAAAACATTACTTCTGTTAACAAGTGACTGAGTTAGCGTGTGCCAACTAGAAAATGAAAAGTCTTATTTGGTCAACCCCTGGTCTCTACTTTGGCAAAATATCTTTGCAAAAGTCCCCTTTTGCAATTCAGAAGGGCCAGCAAAAACTCCACATTCCTTAGCATATCCAGCAAGGTCTTCTGTATCAGTCATCATGGGCCCTAGGGAATCTGCACACTGTAACACAGCAAAGAACCCCCACTGCCCACATTGAGTAAACCCAGTTCATCTTGGTCATGGAGTCTCCACCTTCCTCTGTGATGTTGCCTCCACAGCAGGCAGTGCAATGGGCTGTACACAGGATCTCAAGAGGGTTCCACTGGACAGTGGAGGATATTGCTTACAATCACGCTTTGTTGACAGAGAAGTTCTTACGAGATATAACACAGAGTAAACCTCATGTGCCCAGGAGAAGAATAGAGATCCACCATGAGGACAGAGATGAAAGACAGGAATCCCATGTCTAGCTCCCCACCCAGCCTTACAGCAGGGAACATCTTACTTCAAACTCACATTGACTCTAGAAAAGTTTTAACAAGTGTGATGAACATAACCATGCAGGGCCAGTATCCACAGCCAAATGGGGTGTCAAAGGCTGTAACCCAAATGCTCGGAGGAGGATGAGGCTGAGGCAGGAGGACTGTGAGCAAAAGGTTAGACCTGACTACAAAGAAGTAGCATAGAGGCTGGAAGAGACGGGGAGATGGATGGAAGAAGGGAGGGAAGAAAAGAGGGAGGAAGGGAGAGAAGGAAGGAAGAAGGGAGGGGAGTAGGGAGAAAGAAAGGGAATAGAAGAGGAGAGGGGAGGGGAGAGAAGGAAAGAAGGGGGCAGTCTCCATAGGCTTCATATTTATGTACATTCTGATCATTCTACCTACCTATCTGTCTTTGGTCAACAGAAAGCACTCCATGCTAAGACTATTCAATCTTGAAGTGATATAAAATGCCTCACTTCCCCAAATCTTCACTACTTCCTGCAATCAAACCACTATGCAAGTTTGGCTTCTGAGGCAAAATAGAGATGTTAATTGATCATAAATTATGCATACAGCTTCTCCTGCCACACGTGTTAAAGCTGAACCACACAGGTGGCATCCCATACATGATGAAACTTCTAGGGAGCTAAGAAGTCCACCTGTCCCAATACGTGGGACTCAACCAGGGAGATCATTCAAGAACCCATACCCTCTTCTCCTGTTTCTCTGGGACACAGCTCAGCAGGACCTCAGCACTGACAACATAACATGACTGGAGAGCATTGGGCCTCAGGCTGCCTTTACTTGAGAAGGAACATAAATGGTACTTGTCTTTTGAGACGGGAAACAAGTCTATTCCAAATATAAGCCAAGGTACAAGATCATCAGAAAATGCTACCACCGTGAACTTGAAGGCAACTACTCAATCACACTGCCCACTGATTTTCAATAACAATCCATAGCGTTATGATGACTGTAGACTCCTCTTGCTAATCTTAACTCTGATAACTCTCATGGGGAAGGGTTCAACAGCGCCTCCATGAAGGGTGATACATGATCTCGGGACTCTGGTGGAGGCCCACTGAACCTCCCCTAAGTCACAGATACATGCCTTTCCAAGCACAGTCAGTGTATGTCCTTAACAGTGAAGGTTTTCATTACACCATGGATCAAGCCACAGGAGTGCTGGGAAAATTAATTCTCCTGAGGCACTCAGCTTTCGCTTTGGTAATATGGGTAATAAGGGAATAATAGTAGCTGTTTACTGGGGATGGAGGTTGTAAAGTAGAATGTAACCCGGAGAAACAGCCTGTGGATGCAGACCACCAGTGAGAAACAGCTCATGAATGTGGGTCACCAAGGCGGCTGTGCACTGCTCTCTTGACTCCCTCAGGATGTGCACTGAGTGGCTTCACTCCTCACTGACAAGAATAGGTCCTCACTGGCCAACAATAGTAATCTCAGGAAGTTACCCATAAGCCCAGGCCCTGGTGTATCTGTCTCTCCCTACAACCATCTACCAACAGCCACAGAAAAGGCAGGGAAGGAAGAGGAGAAGGGGGAGGAGGGGGAGGAGGAAGAGGAGGGGAGGAGGAGGAGGAAGAGAAGGAGAAAGAGAAAGAGAATGAGGAGGAAGAGAAGGAGGAGGAAGAGGAGGAGGAGGAGAAGGGAGAAGGGAGGAGAAGGGAGAAGGGAGGAGAAGGGAGAAGAAGGGAGAAGGGAGAAGGGAGAAGGGAGAAGAAGGGAGAAGAAGGGAGAAGAAGGGAGAAGAAGGGAGAAGAAGGGGGGAGAAGGGAGAAGGGAGAAGGGAGAAGGGAGAAGGGAGAAGGGAGAAGGGAGAAGGGAGAAGGGAGAAGGGAGAAGGGAGAAGGGAGAAGGGAGAAGGGAGAAGGGAGAAGGGAGAAGGGAGAAGGGAGAAGGGAGAAGGGAGAAGGGAGAAGGGAGAAGGGAGAAGGGAGAAGGGAGAAGGGAGAAGGGAGAAGGGAGAAGGGAGAAGGGAGAAGGGAGAAGGGAGAAGGGAGAAGGGAGAAGGGAGAAGAAGGGAGAAAAGAAGGAGAAGGAGAAGGAGGAGAAGGAGGAGGAAGAGGAAGAGGAGGAGGAGGAAGATGAGGAGGAAAAGGAGAAGGAGAAGGAGAAGAAGGAGAAGGAGAAGGAGAAGGAGAAGAGAAAGAAGAAAAGAAAGTAGTAGCAGCAGTAGCAGTCTATAACTTCACCCAGATAGTAACTGGAAGGGCCTTTCTTTCCCTTCTATAGTGTACAATGTCCATGCAAACCCACCTCTCTTTTCTGGCCCACTACCAGGTTTCTGGCCTGGTTCCTGGCCTCTGCTAGCAACTGAGGCCAAGCCCAGTATCAGCAAACAGACATGGCAGCATACTGTCAGCTTGCACTGCCACTGAGAGAGACAACGTTCATCCCCTCTTCCATGCATTTAGTCTTTAACACTGCCTCTGCCTCAGAAGGTGTTAAAGATTTCCCATGAAGGCAGTCTCTTGTGCCTCTCTCATACCTGCAACACATCTGAGGAAACCCCGCCCACTCAGTCGGCTTACCCACAGAGGCAGACAAAAGATGTGCCCCATAATATAAAATCTTAGGAAGTGAAACAGAAATAATTCCAGGAAGCTGAGCACAGTGGCTCATCCAATAATCCCAACACTCAGGAGGCTGACGCAGGAAGCTTCTCATGAACTCAAGACCAGTCTGGACCACAAAGTCAAACCCTGTCTCAAAAAAGTAAGAAAACATTTCATGGTCAAACCTACTTAAAAGGATATCGCTCAGAAAACAAAGACAAACAAATAAACACACAGAAAATAAAACAAAAAGTCAAACCAAACCAAACAAATAAGACAGTAGTCAAAAACAAAACAAACAAACAAACAAATCAAAGCCAACCAACGAAACAAACAAAAAGGCAGCAGTCATTAGACAACTATCAGCTTTCAATTGCCTGTACTACCCTGGTTCTCTTACACCAAGAGCAGTGTTTGGTTTGCTAGCCAAGCCTGGGGGAGGGGGCATGACACACCTTATCCCTGTCCTTCACAGGCTCTGCATTCCCCACTCAACTGGACCAAAGAAGGCTCTGACTCACACCCTGGCCCGCATCATCAACACATGAAATGTGGCAGGAGACATCATTCACGGTCATGATTTGTTAAAACCACTCTCAGGATAAGAGTCAAAAAGAGGATGACTGTGGCCGGCCGAGCTGAGATTCATCCCAGAACCCACATGGTGGAAAGAGAGAACTGACTCCCATGACCTCCACACCTGTACTATGGCAACCCTGAACAGACAAACAGACAAACAAGTGTTGTTAAAAAAAGAATCAACCAAGGGAGTACATCTGACCATGGAAGCCAGTGTATGGAGAAACACAGAGGTCTCCAGTGGCCTCATAGAGCTGGGCCTCTAACATGCCCAGAAAGTTCTGTCTATCATGGGCTTGGTGTTTCATAGAGTGATGGGTTGAATAAGAATGGCCTCCACAGGCTCACAGTGAGTCTCTATTTGAAAGGGGTAGGAGGTGTGGCCTTGTTGGAGTGGGTGTGGCCTTGTTGGAGGAGGCGTGTCAATGGGGGCGGGCTTTAAGGTTTCAAAATCCCAAGCCAGGCCTAGTGGCATTCTCTCTTCCTGCTGCCTTCGGATCCAGATGAAGAACTCTCAACTCCACTCCAGCACCGTGTCTGCCTGTATGTGGTCATTCTCCCCCATGACAGTAATGGACTCACCCTCTGAAACTGTAAGCTGTCCCCAATTAAATGCCTTCCTTTATAGGAGTTGCCTTGGTCATGGTGTCTCTTCACCGCAATAGGTAGGACACTGACTGAGAGAAGCAGGAAAGAGCAACTTTTCAGTCTTGCTTTGAGGTGGCGGCAGAGATGGTAGTTCTGCCCACCCTTCTCCTGTGAGACCAAAAAGAGTTTGTCTCTGGATCCTTGTAAAAGAAACACGTGTGTAAAGAATCAGTTGTGTAAAGAAACAGTCATGTAATGAAGCCTTCAAGGAAAGAAACAGTTGTTTAAAAAAATATGTGTGTAAAAAAATAAACACTCATGTAAAGAAATAGTCATGTAAAGAAACACTCATGTAAAGATGCCAAATTGACAATAGAAGGAGCAAGAGGAGCAAGCAGCCCAGACACATTCTGGGCTGCTGTTACACTGAACAGCGATGTGAAGATTCCTATGTAGTAAATGTTAACATGCACCATGTATACAGATGACAAAACAAAGGCCGGTGAACTTCAAAGAGGCACAGAGGGAAAGGGCAGGTGATAGCTAAGACAGAGGACACCACACAGATACCTGGCTCTGCTTCCACTCTTCTCCAACACACAGCTCGGAGAAGAAGTTACCAAGAAATTAACAACACCCATATATTCTCATTCAAGTCTACTTTATATCCTATTTATTTTACACACTTAGAATTTACAAGAGCAGCGTTATTGCTGGGAGAGGGAAAAAAAAACACTGTAGGCAAAGCTATAATCTACGTTTGGTGCTTATTGCTAATGGCATCTTGCAAATTCTAATCCAATGGGCCTTAATTGCATTATGCTGATGGCACTCGCCCTTCTTTACGGACTCTCAGCCCTGGTTTTATGTTCTGCAACTTTAAATAGGACTTGTCACATTTACAATGGCAGGGGACACCGGTGCCGAGCGTATTATTGACATGACATTATTCACAGAACGACAATAAGCATCTAACCAAACCAGACTAATAATTCACTGATATTCTATGCGCGGGACTTTGGAACACCAATTTTTCCTGTATCATTATAGGGCATTAATGGTGGCCAAGAATGGCAGTCTCATCGCTGGAAAATGCCTGTGGAAAAGGAGCTACAATTGATTTGTGATGTCTGAAGCTCTCAGGTGGGTGAGCCTAGGCCAGCATCAGGAGCAGCCTTGGTGAGGAGTCAGCCTGATCTAAGACAGGCTTAGAAGTAAAAACTAAATGCTGAAAAATATACTCTCAGACAGCCAGGAAAGGAAGCATGGAATATGTCTCTCCTGCCTCTCTGCATTTTAACTGGTCTATACAGTATGTGACTTCCCGTTTGCCCTAGTTATTTGAGACAGGGCCTTGCTATATGACCCACACTTGCTTTAAAAGTACGATCCTCCTACCTCAGCCTCCCCAGTTCCAGATTACAGGCGAGTACTGCCATACTCAGCTGTCTATTTTGCTTCTAATAAGAAAATGCTTTGGGGGTTGGGAGGGGGCACTCTCATGATGACTGCACACTTTGAAACTGGGAAGGAACCCAAAATGGTCCTTGGCAGAACCCTGGATTTCTTCTAAAATCTTGGAGAGCGGCTGAATCTGTCATTTCTAACCTTGAAATCAACCATCACAATCAACTCTCATTCCCAGGCTCCCCATCAACACCCACGCATCCCCCCCCTGCCAAAATATACAAACATCCTTAATGAGAAAATCATGACGACTCTTTCTTCATTGTGTGCAGGCCAATACATTTCACTTTCTGTTACTGGAACGCAACCTATAAAATAACTCTATCAATGCCTACAGATAATCACTGGAGGAGAACTTTCACTGGAGAGCAGCGTATTTAATTTGGTATCGAGTTAAGAGTTATGTAAAAGCTGAACTATTCAAATGCTTGGACAGTAATTGGCAATATTTCTGGATTTTTTTTTAAATGCTTATCTTGCCAGAAACTAACAAAAGAGTGAAAATATTCCAAAACCTTCCAATTTCCCTCCCTGTGATGCAGTCACTTTGCAGCTTCGAAACCGTTTAGGGCAGGGTGGTGAGTGGCTTGGAGAGTTTGGCAGGCAACATGAGGGTACATTTATGCTTTGCTATTGAAGAAAGAGCCTTGTTTCTCCCCCACCCCCACCGTGAATTTTTCATTCTAATGCGAGTGATGATTTACGTTAACTCTAGGTAAAACGTGGTTACATTCCTGAAGGATTGCAGGCAAGTACAGAGTCATACAATAAGTTGAAGCATAAAAGCTTTCTCTGTCATAATATTTATTATAATGGCATATAAAATAGCGGAGATAAATAATGGATAACTGAAGGTAAATTCACATGATAAAGACGCCTTCGGCAGGCACCATTACTTTGGGCTGGTCTAGCTTTATACACAGTTGAAGAGTCTTAATAAACATGCCCTATATCTTCTGTAAGTACTGGGAACATCAAAGATTTGCTTAAAAGGCAGCATAGTGGACATTTGGCTAATTTACTGTATAATTATTCTCTCAACGGGAATGGTCTATATATTTTGCATACTTAATAGCCGAGTTCTTAATGAAAGTTGTTAAGCATCTGAACCCCCTACCTTGAGAAAATTGCTGTTTGGAGGGATAAAGGTCTGCACCTTCACCCCAGTCTAAATTCAGAAAGAGGTGCACAGTTCCAAATGGAGTTCTGGGGCTCATCCGGTCACCCAGTAACAGGCCAACAGTGAAGGAGTTGAACGGACAGAAGACAAACAAGACTTGACTTGTCTGCTCTGGCTTAGATAATCTTGTATCTGGCCTGAAGAATTTTCAAAGTTAAAAGATCCTGAAGTGGGGGAACAATCTCCCTTTCAGCTACTGGAATGAAGAGACCCAGACAGTGATAGACGGGAATGACAGTCATCTGACCACAGCTCTTGATCCGGCACCCATCTATGTACGCCCCGTGAGCATCTAGCAATGCCCATGGGTATTTTTGGTTGTCACAATTTTGAAGAGGTGTCCTGGTACGTAGGGATAGAGGCTGTGATGTTGTAAGGATCTCATAATGCACAAGTCTGCTTCACACGAAAAAGAAGTTTCTGGTTTCCAGTTGGCAACAACATCAAGGTTCAGTCCAGGTTTTCTGAGAGGACAACAGACTCGCCTCAATAGTCTGTAAGTGCTTAAAAGTACCTTTAGCGTGTACAAAGGATGTGCATTAAGAAAGTACATGTGGGCTGGAGAGATGGCTCAGTAGTTAATAGCCCTGGGTGCTCTTCCAGAGGACCAGAGTTCAATTCCCACCACCCACATGGCAGCTCACGACTGCCTGTAACTCCAGTTCCAGGGGATCTGACATCCTCACACCAATGCATATAAAACAATAAAGTCATATAAATAAATAAATAAATAAATAAATAAGTACATGTAATCCAAATGGGACTGACAGAGAAATTAAAAATGACTCCCAAGTCCCACAGCTCCAGGAGGAGTGGAATAGCTGCCCATCTCAAATTTTGTCAGAATGTATGTTTCTACACAGATAAAAGTCATCTGTGACTTTCCTTACCAATGAAGGGGCGTGTCCCGACACTGTTCACGGCTTTGCTGTTCTTTGCTGTTCACAATGCATAACTGGTCATTTCAGAGGACACAATTCCACCCTCATTCTTTTCAAGCCAAATGGTTTGAGCCCATATTAATAGCTTGGAAACTTGTGTCTATCTGTCTGTCTGCCCCCCCCCCCCCAACCGTGTGTGTGTGTGTGTGTGTGTGTGTGTGTGTGTGTGTGTGTGTACGTACAACAGAGGTCTATGCTCCAGGGACCCTCATGTCACCCTGCCCTCTCCTTGCCAGCCCTGGGCATATCACAATGATGACTCTGTTTGTTTGTTTACTTAGTAACTTATTCATTCGTTATCTGTTGATTACTAGAGATCTGAACTAAGGTCAACTTAGTGACAGGGCAATCTCCTTGGCCCCTAAATTTTTTAATTAAATTCTCCACGCCTTCCCTTCCTTCTCTGTAAAAATACAAATGTCAGAACTCGCCTGGGAGTTACTGTGAGGACTCAAGTGTGTGGCACATAAGGAGATGGCCGTGATAATTGAAAGTGTTAAGCATATGACAAGTACCTTGCTGTATGTGCTAGCTCTTGTGTTTGTCAAGAATAATACGATACTGTTTCTCATTTCTTCCAGTGAAAGTAATGCTATAGTAGACATGTGTTGCATTATGTAAGCCCATCCCACCCCAGGAAATGTATCGAGTAGAAGCAGTAGGTCAAAGGTCTTGTTGGGTGTCTTCCAAAGAGGTAATAGCAACTTCCATCCCTATACACACTGAAGGAGGGGCTTTGAGAGAAACCCAAACATCCAATAACCCAGGCTGACACACAGAGAGTAAATTAAAAGCTTCAGTTTTATATCTCTACCTGATGCTCGATACACCATATACGGGGCAGCTTTTCAGGACAGGCTTTGCTTTTGGGAATGAGTGAATGGAGGGGTGAATGAATGAATGAACATATAATATGGCACCAGGGATGGAGTGGTGTCAGAGGTGGGACTAAAAAGAACTAAAAACATAGTTGATAATGTTGGCTGTAGCCATTTCACACATTTCCCATAGCCCTTCGATAATCCCAACCTCTCCTGGGTGTTTCAGGTTGGCTGGCCAATGGCTGGCATCTCTGAAGTTGTTCAGCCTGCATGGCGATAGATATGGCCTGGTCAAGCAGGGCATGACATAAACATGGGACAGTATCATCACACTTGAGGGGTCATTATGGCAGCTATTTTAAATTACAGCTGGAGCCAAAGAGACAGATTATGCAGAATTTCTGCAGAAGCAAGGCAGAGACTCTAAAAGATAAACTAGGAGAGATTCAAAAACAGGCTTCAGAAAGAAATACAGTTTCCTGCTTAAAACTTCATCTCCCCGGGCAGCCTTTTAAAGGATCCCACCAAAACACTTCCAAAGACAGAGGACTCTGGTGCTTAAAACAACCCACATGTAAAAGGAGAGTTTGAGGTCAGGTTATTGTCAAGATGTGTGCATCCTTTAGATGAGCAATGAGATCAGATAAATTACGCTAAAGCCAAGGTGGGTGAGGAAGAGAAATAACATGCAAAGGGGGTGTGCTTTATGGAGAAGAGAATTTTCACTGAACTGTTAAATCACCAGGTACAGACTTGTTGTGATCAGAATGATGGAGCCGTCAATGACTGTATATAGTGTAAGAAAAAACTTAGATATTTATGTTAAAATTCCAAGAGTAATAGAAGGAGAGAGAAAGCAAAGAGTCTACCTTCTGCGTCAACACAGAGAATATGATGCAGGGAATGCCAGAATACATGGCTCAGCTACCCCCAAATATATCCAAATAAGAATAATAGAGAAAATAAACTTCATAGAGAAGAAATGCAGAAATAAGGACACACATGTTAGGAGTCACAAGAATTGGAGAAGATTTCAATTCACACACGAGAAGGCAGAAAGCAACAGAATACCATTTTAAAATCAGCTCTATATTTTATTCAGAATATACACCACATATAGAGAACGATCTGGGCCCCAGGAGGGGGTCTTCTCTACAGGCAGGGGCAGGTATGAAGAGGGTGGTTGGAAGAATCCACACTCTCAGTCAGTAGTCTGGGGAGGTAAGGCAGACAGGTTTCTGCTACCAGCAAGACATGGCCTAACCCTCACCTGATCTGGCCCCCTCAGTCACTTTTCTCCTACCTTAAAAGGAATGCAGAGTGCCATGGGATCCTAGGAGCCATGAGAACATAGACACCAGACTTATCAACAGACAAAAATTGTCAATCAGAGACACAAAGACATGTAAGTGGATCTGTGATGACACACACGGGAGGGATGTCTGGACAAGACAGAGGGATGTCTGGACAAGCTACTGGCACCCTCTACTCATCCTCTCTTGTAACTCGGTCGAAGTTCTAGGGAACATCTGGAACACCACTGTGCATGGGCTGCACCCTGGTGTCATCGGGAAAGAGATGTGCTGGGAGAAGTTGGAGTATTAAAACTAGCAAAGCAGAACTAAAAGCCAAGGATTGCAGAGCTGAAAGCCAACAAAATCGGGAGCCAGACAGCGTGGTCTAAGCCAGGAAAAGTCTTTGACAGACAGTTGCCCATTATAAGCTTGGAGTTAATTCAAATAAATTCACCCCGGTAGCATATATCAGATTAGTGATGTTGCTTTTCAGAATCAGTCCATTACTCCAGAAACCTCATGGGAGCTGATATTGAAGAGAAAAGGAGGAAGGGGAGAAAAGAAGGGATGATGGGGAGAAAACTGAAGAGCTGTGGAAAGACTGTGGTGTGGCCATGGAACTACACACAAACTAACTGAGAACAAACAGATCTGACTTCTCATCTTCATATTAACAAGTAATTGTATTTAGTATTTTTTTTTTTAAAAATTAGCCCTGTCTTAAAAGTCTATTCCAAGTCCTGACTCTGAACTGGGCAGGATATGACTTCAAGGATATGACTTCGGTAACTGTGACTAATGACCCAGTTCGGATGGAGCTGGGGAGGATGAGCCACAAGACACTTCCCCCAAAGAGTAGGTGCAAATTGCACCAGCCACACAGGATTCTATAACAGACAGTGATTGGTCAGTGTATTGTCTTCTCTTTTCAAAATAAAAACCGATCCCACTAACAGTGTGCCTTTCTCCACGTCTGTTGTTCAAAGTGGTAATAAGGGCGAGCATGATTTTTAACTTCACAGGAGACATGTGTGAACATGAAGAGGACCCCCTGCCTTAGGGGAAGAAAGTGAATGTATGTTTTGTGTGGGAGCAAAGAATCAGAAAGTCTTTCCCTGGATGTCAAGACTGGAAAACAGCGTTGCGGCTATCCAGCAATCTCTATGTCTTATTTCCAAGGTAATCAGTTAGACTGACTACCCAGCCCCCCAGGATCAAGCACAGCAACAAACTCAGAATCAGCAAATAGAATATCAGTAAGTGGGGTTTGTTCATTCAAGACCCTCAGAACCTGAGTACATACATTCCCAGTACTTCTCACCTACCTCCATCCAGTAGGGAGTCAGCAAATACTGTTACATAACTTACAAAGAAACCAACACTGCATGAAACTATGAACATATCAAAATCTAGGTGGAAATACCACTTAGTTGGGAGAGGGCTTGCCTTTAATGTGTGGGGCACTAGGTTCAAACCCCAGCATTGTGACAGACAGGTAAGTACACTGGAAACTATTTGTCCTGGCAACTCTTGTGCCTAACAAAACTACATGAATAAAACAAATACCAAAAGTCTGGAAATAAAGAGGTCAAGGGAAAAATACTGATGAATCTTTTAAAACCGAAAGAGCTAGTCCAACAATGTTACATAAAAGTCAAATTTTAAGCAAAAACAAAGTCGCTAGAGATGAAAAGGGACAGTGTGCAAAGACAGAAACAATTAGTCAAGAAAAATCATGAACCCGAGTGTGTCAAGCACATTGCCTTAGAGCACGGAAGCATCTGACACTCTTTGAAGGCTTTAATGATTCACATTAGAAATGGAAAGATAAAGTAGATAAAATAGAGCCCCGAGACCAAACAGTTAACAAGGCTCGCGATGCAAAAGAGCCGTAAGCGCACACTTTTCAATTATACAGTATTTCTGAAATCAACCATGAGCCAGATCACAAAGGCAATGTCAACCTATTCAAATCACCTCTGCCACACAGGCCACACGGTCTTGCCTTGATTACGGAGGTTGGAGAGAACAGGATGGGAATGGATACTCAGTGGTAGAGAGGTTAGGGCAAGGAAACAGGCAGGAGGAAGTCTCCTGGCCCCTCCATGTCTCATTCAGTCAAAACCTGCAAACACATGGCAGAGAGCATTGGGTATTGGTGATTTCAGTTCCACGGGTGACCCTTTTATTCACGACAGAAAACCCAGATGTATGAAAGATGAGGTGGCATCCTCTGATGGTAACTATGGTTAATATGATTAATAATAGTTTTAAGACTCTGAAAATAACTGAGAGACAGAGGAAAGAAAGAGAGAATGTCGGAGATTCAGGGAACGAGCAGACTTCTAAACACCGTCGAACTTGGGAAGCAGAAAGCACATTTGGAAATGCTGGCCATCTTGGAGTCAGGGTCTAGCTGGAGGAGAAAGTATTTACTTAACATGTTCAAGGTCATGGGTTCGATCCCCAATCACTCAAAAAAAAAAATCTCATCTGAAAAAAGTAAATCAGGTCACATGTGCTAATGCATGTTTGTAATCTCAGCACTCAGCAGGTAGAGGTGGTAGGTTCAGAAGATCAAGGTCACCCTCAGCTACATAGGAACTTTAAGAAAGGCCTGGGCTGCAAGAGACTGCCTCAGAAAGTCAACACAAAGTAAGAAACATTGAATCTTCAGTAGTACCTTTGTCTAAGAATTAGAAGCGGAAATGAGAAAGAACAAAGTGTGTGTGTGTGTGTGTGTGTGTGAGAGAGAGAGAGAGAGAGAGAGAGAGAGAGAGAGAGAGAGAGAGAGAGAGAGAATAAACAGAAAAACTATAAAAGGCTTACAAGAAAGCACAACCTCAGCAACACACATGGTTACAAGAAAGACTTGTGAAAGAATGAAACTCACGCTGTAGACGATAAAGAACAGAATTTAGCTCAGAGGTAATCAGGCCTGGAAACTCGGCTCAGGGTTAAGAACAGTTGCTGCACCCACATAGCTTTCCATCAGAGCAGCAAGTGCTTGGAAAAGGGATGTGGGTTTGGATCCCAGCACTCACTTGGTGGCTCACAACCACCTGTAACTCCAACTCCTGGGCATCTGCTGGTCCTGACCCTCTCGGGCACCAGAATTTATGCGCAGGCAACCTCACACATGCATACCTAACTGAAACTAAGAATTTCCTTTTTTTCTTTTTTAAAAGTAGCCATAAAAAAGAGAAAGAAACCTAAGTGTTTCACAACCCACAGTGAGAGAAGATAAAGTGTTAAAAAAAAAAAAAAGATGCAAAGGTAAACAATATTAAAGATACAATTGTATCTGAACAATTGTAGATACTGTTTTGAGACAGAGGGCAGGCAGGGTTAGAGTAGAAACATCAGATAAGACATTTCAAAGTTAAAAATGAACACTGTAGATAGATACAGGCGAACTTCCTCTTCCACACAGGGCATTACTTCCTCACATCCTTCCCCTCTTCTTTCCTGCCAAAGTTCATCTGAACGTGACATTCATTGAAGTGATAGTAGTTAACGATGGCAACCTGACCATCACCCAGTACCAACGGAGTGCAAGGCTTGGATCTAAACGGTTACCTGCGAATCTGCAGAAAGTCCTTTTGGATGACAAAAAGCGATGGTGTTATCTTCTGACTGGAAAATGAGGTGAGGTAACATGAAATAACTCAGTGGGGATTGCAAAGATTTCTTGTGGCCAGCTGTTCTGTATGGAGCTAGCTAGCATTCTGATGTCAAAGGCTGTCACTATACAGGACTGTGTTCTTAAACAGTGGTGCCTCTGTTTTCATGAGTTATGTTCAACTGGATTTCTGAATCGACTCACTAGTCGTCCCTCTGACAGTGAGCCTTCTGGGTAAATGACTCACAGTAGGGTAGATACTGCTCACTTTTTTGACCTTTGTCCAGAGATTAATTCCAAACTGGGTGCTGTCGTTCAGATGGTGGGTAAGCTGTCCTCTCCTGTGCCATGTGACAAGACTACTGACAGTCCCTTGTCCACCACCGGTTCCTCAATACTTCGTTGTTAAATTCACAGTTGATTGATTTCTGTGCCATCTGGGGTAGACCTCTTAGTAAGTGGCTCAGGGGCCAGCGTTCCCTGAACTCTTCCTCCTCCTACCTCATGGGCTTCACATATAAAATAAACCTTGAATCTGCAATTTTGGAGTCTCAACTTTACAATGGAGTACCTATCGATGGTTTTGAAACATACTGATGTTGCCGTGGGCACGGCACGGGATGCTGTGTGGCACAGAGCTCTGCACTAGGGGTAACTAAAGCTGTTTAACTCTCCACATTAATGGTATGCTACAGCTAGACTGGGCTAACAGAGGGATAGCATAAGGGAAGAACAAAAGTAAGGAACAGTGAGGGGGGAAGGAAGGGAAGACTGAGATAATGAGAGAAACTGAGAAACCCTGAGAAAAGGAGGGAAGAGAAGGGGAGGGAGAGAACATGGGTTCAGTCAGCCTCTAGGTATCCAGGGCTGCCTTAGGAAACCAAATCTACACAAGGTACTGTGGGAAGGTTGTTTGGGGCACCAGGAAAGACAGAAGACCCAGTAGAGGAAAGGGATGGGCCTTAGTTTCAACACTAGAAGGATGCTGGCACGGGCTTGGCCCAGGACCTTGTTCAAATCTCGCTTGTTCTGTTGTCTTGTCTCTTGCAGCCAAATGGGATGAATGAATCATGTAGGATTCTGTTAAAAGCCTGCTAAGTTACAGACTGCATGTTTTCTGAAGAGCATCCTAGATAGCATTAGCACAGGGAGGGGATGTGTGGGGACACCACCTTATAAATGGCCATTAGAAGCCACTTCAGAGTGGCTTTGCACGGGATGCACACACTCACGGCCTCTTCAATATTTATAAGCAGCCTCTTCCCTTTCCTGGATGAGACAGATGTGCTCTGTGAGAAGAAAAGCATCCTCCCCACTCCTGTCCTAGAGCCACAGGGTAGCCCAGAGCTGTCCACCTTAAAGTGTGGCTTGGTGCACATAGTGCCAAAGGAAAACCAAAGAAAAGAGCTAGTCTCATGGTGTCCCCTTCCTCTCTGGGGCTCGAGGTTTTCAATACATACCTGAGTGAGGGAATGTTCTCTGCATTCCAGAACTTTCTCCTTCGACCTGAAAGTATGTCAGTTCAGGGAATGATATTAAGGCCATGTCCAAAAGAACTTCATTCCCGTAAACTTGGCCACTTCTATGAATAGCCTCTAATCCTTCTTTTTCTATATAGTTATTATTTGTTTTCTTTTCTTGTATGTGTATGGGTGTTTTGCCTTAATGTATGTCTGCACATGGAATGTATAGTGCCAGAAGAGGCTAGAAGACAGTACCAGATCCCCTGGGACTGGGCTGTGAACAGCCAACTTAGGTACTAGGAAGTGAAGCCAGGCAGGGCCTTTGGAAGCAGAGCCAGTGCTCTTAACCACTGAGCTAGCTCGTTCTCACCCTCTCTCTCTCTCTCTCTCTCTCTCTCTCTCTCTCTCTCTCTCTCTCTCTCTCTCTCTCTCTCCAGTCTCTTCATTGTTTCTTTTCTACTTTGTTCATAACATTCAATTTCAGCTTTGAGGTGGAGGATGTGGGGGTTAAGCCTCAACTGCCCTCCTACTTCCAACCCCAAGCTGTGGGTTTACCAAGTTGGATGACTGAGACTCACACTACAATGTAATTCCATGTGTGAAAAAAAAAAAAAAAAAAAAAAAAAAAGGTAGTGGCCTAATTAAGTGCTCACTCTAATTTAGTGGGACAGAGTTGGGTTTTGTTGTTAGTGTTTAGTTGGTTGTTTCTTGGTTTTTTGTTTCTTTGTTTGTTGTTTTCTCTGAATACCATGGTACTGGGTCAGAGATCAGCAAACTATTTTCTCTGAAGTATTCTAAACATTCTAGGCTACGCTGCTGCTCCCAACTATTCAACACCAAATAGCATGCAGGAAAAAAAAAAGCAGACATCGGCAGTAAGTGAGTGAATGAATGAATGGGCAAAGTCATGTCTCAATAAAACTTTATTTACACTCATGGTTGCTGGGCTGGAATTCTTCACACACAAGTTTGCTCGTCCCTGTTCTAGAATTAGATTTTTTAAAATTTCTTAATAAGCTGTCTGATGCTGGTCACTCCTGTGATTAACATTTTATATGCAAATGGATGGGTGAGAAAGAGGAGAGCACTATCCTTACTCTGAGATATCTGACGTTTTACCATAGGGGCTGTTGATAAAGAGAGCATAACCACTGGTTCACGGCATAACCAGTCCCAAGCAGTGAGCAGATTAAGGATGTTATAAGGGGTTGGACTGTGAACACATTATACAATTTCTCCATGCAAAGGGGGTCTTCTATTCCCTGAGGTGACATTTCTGGAGTGGGGGTACCTTATAAATACCCACCACTAGTGGTTCCCCCAGTTTCTTTTATATATGAACTTTTTAGAAATATACTTTAACATTTCTAAAGGTTTAGAAAAACCTGCCAACTGGGTGAGATATATAGGCTACGAACATTGCTGTAGTATACACCTGTTCCTGTCCAACTAGCCATTTTCCATCCCAGATCTGCTGTTGTTTCAAGAGTCTGGCAACACGTTGCCAGTCCATCTTAGGTCCCAGGCCAGATGAGACATTCTTATCCTATTAACCTGCAAATAACAAATAGATAGATAACAAAAAGAGCAGAATAACATGCCAAGGGCAATGAACTTCCTAGTGAAAAGAGAACGCTGCTCAGAGGGAAAAGGGTTGGGTGGGTGGGAACAAATGTGGAAGAGATACAAAAGAAAAAAGGCAAGGAAATGAAGCAATGAGCTGGGCATGCCATCCAGCAAAGGGGCACTTGCTTAGGAGGCATGGGGCGCTGGGTTTGGTGGGTAGCACTGCAAGCCACAAACATGAAAGTACAAAAACACAAAGAGAATAAGACGTGAGCTTGTCTTCCATGTCTAGAAATCTTTTTCTGATCCAAATGGCAATCAGTAGATAGGAAGCAAGTGACAGCCCAGGGCCACGCCAGGAAGTGTTAAGAATTACTTGGGAGCTGGAGAGATGACCCAGTGGTTAAGAACACTGGCTGTTCTTGCAGAGGGCCAAGGTTTAGTTCCCAGCACCCACATGGTGGCTCACAACCGTCTGTAACTCCAGTTCCTAGCAATTTGATGCCTTTTCTAGTGTGCATGGGTACCAGACATTCACATGATGTGCATAAAGACAATAAAATAAGCATTCGTACACATAAAATGAAATAAGTAGATTTTAAAAGAGAGAGAAGGAAGGAAGGAAGGAAGGAAGGAAGGAAGGAAGGAAGGAAGGAAGGAAGGAAACAATCCCACATTCAACTCTCAGCCCATGCTCAGCTACCATACTCCACTTTCACACATTCCTTTATCCATAGCACCTTTAAGAAGGTGATGTTCGGCATCTTCACTTTGTAAATGAGAAGATGAAAAAGAAAGCCTCCAAACTAGGGTTCATAACGCAGATGGAGCCCTTGAACTCGAGCCCAGTTCATTCCAAAGCATCGCCGAGTCCCATCTGCAGTAAACACACACTGTGACTTTTGACCGTGAAAAGAGAAGAAGAAAGGTTGAAGGCTAGGTGAGGCCGGGCTGAGACGGTATCCCAGGTACCTACACAGACGCAGACTGGGGTACGGATGAAGAAAACCAGGAGAGGGCCCAAATGAGTGCCATGTGTAGGGAAACAGAGGGAAAAAAAAAATGTCATTTCCTGGCTCTCCTAAGATCCACAGCACGTGCTCTGCTGTTCCTGGGAAGTGCAGACATATACAGGGTAGCGCATTAATCCTTCAAACACTAACAGATGCTGGCAGGGATTTAGACTGGAATGTATTTACAAAGTGACAAATTATGTTCTGTATTAGAGAGAGAGAGAAAGAGCACCCACAAACGGGCTGATAAATGCCAGCTACAGTCACGACAAATGGTTTATTTTTATTATACTGTAACCACAAATGTTTTTTTTTCCCCCTACTTTTTTTTTTCTCTAGGAGTCCCAAAGATTTATTTGTTGCAGGGGAAAAAAAAAACAAGATTATATATGACACAAAGTAATAACTGTACGATCAGATATTCCGGGCACCCTGCCCTTTTAGAAAGCTTCATCCAGGCAGCCCGGTGCTACGAAAAATGCTACTTTCGCCCAGGCAGAGTAAATGGTTAATAAATCAGAACTGATACAATACCTTGTAATTAGATACAGCCTTAGTTCACAGACTACCCAATTGATAGACAATATCCAATTCCCCCTTTAGTGGCTATCAGTAGGGCAGAGTAAGTATTAGAATAAATTTAATGCCTGTGACAGGTAAGAAAATATACCAGAAGCTAAAATGTAATCAGTATATCCAGACCCAAAATAAGATCATAGTCTTGGCTGCAAACTGGGTCCAGAGTAGGGTTGTGGTTGGATAGCGACATCCACAGGCTGACAAGGGCAAGGTCGTGAACACTAAAGGAAAGCTCAACCTTGAAAGCAAGACTGAGAGGGTGGATTTGGCCTGGGGCCAAGACGAAATGCATACACAGGTGATTAAGAAAGTCCTCTATAGAATGCTTTGATCTCCTCCTCAGTCCAGTGCTGGGGGCTGTGGCAGGTGATCTGGTGAGAAAGATGGCTGACTTGGTGCAGATCTGGCTTCACCTCCAGGAAGAGCGAGAACTCTTCTGGTGACACAGGCTAGGTTCTTGCCCTCCCCCAGGGTGCCACCTTCTCCAGAGTAAAGTAGAGGCTCTTGCTCTCCAGGGGGTGGGGAAAACTCCAGAGCCCACTTTCTTATAACAGCCTGAAGAACAACACACTGAAGACAGTCACCAGAAGACCAGGAAGGTGGTAGCCAAGCATATTCAAGGAGCATTTTGTCTTCAGAGACTTTCAGCTTCAGATTTCTTGCAAAATCTTTGCAAGTTAAAATATCCACACTTCCCAATATGCTAAACCAAGGCACTTAAGATTATAGAATTGACAGGAATTCATAAACACATTCAAAGCCTAGATTGTATACTATCATACATATGCACACGCACACACATGCACACACACACACACACACACACACACACGAACATGATCTCGACAGCTACAGGCTGAACCCTTGAGTAGTGTCCGCTTGAGTACTCTCTGGTACAGGACTGAAGGAAGGGCCCAGGAAAATGCACTTTCTCAGACAACCCTCTTAGCAAGACACCACTCTTATCCCACCATTCTTGTAGATACACTTCAATCTCTCACAGCCTTGGAGCCCTGTTTTCCCCATCTTTGAGGATATCCTCTTATCATCTTCCTCTCAGTAACAGGGAGGAAATAATGACATAAAGTAACAGTTGGACCATGTGAGGATGCGGCATCTACTGGGACTGTAAGAGAACCAAGTTCTCCAGGCACTACTGAGAGAGTAAAATCTCTGTGTGCTAGTGTTAAGACTGACACCACTTCCCAGAAACACCCCACACTCCTATTTGTCCTATAAGAATAGATGCCCGTCCTAAAAGCACCAGAGAAGTTTCTGTCCCCATCACTATGAGTCCCCCCTTCTTATGTCAACAAGTCAGAGGTATAAGGCACAAATCTGGAGAAGCGTGCTCCCAGGAGGTCCCCACTAAGCCATTCCTAACCTAGGAGAAATAAAGCTAGCGAGCCGAGAGGGGCACCGTGAGGGAGGAAATTGCTCAGTTAGATACTCTGTCCTTCACAGAAGTCAACCATCACAAGTTCTAACAGCCTGAATTGGAATGAACTGAGCAACTGAATAAATAATTATAGTGCTTGATTACAAGTAAGAGAATAAAATAACTCTGTGTGACTCACGTGCATGTAAGTAGTATGCTGAGTAGTGAATAAATGGAGACTGGGCTAGTCTTCCCCTGGAGAATGCTAGTTAGAGAATTCAGAAAGCGTAGGGGGTGCGCGACCTCTCCAAGACCAACAGCACAGGAAGAGCTGCTGCAGACAAGACCCAGCAAGTAGGTGCACAGTCAGTGTTTGGAATGGACAGGGGAAGGAGGGCCTTGTCATAACCCCAAAGCACTGCCTCTGAATGATCATGAAGCATGTAGAAAAGCTTAACAATACTCCATCAGGGAAATTCAGAAGCCAGCTCCTGAACCAAAGATCACCAATGTTAACTCATGGCGATAAGACTTATCATGGTCCCCTGAAAACACGTGAAGAAAGACACTAACTACATCACTCCTATGGTATCCACAACTCCACCAAAATAATGCTGGCAACCGATGTAATCACAAGAAGCATGTCAGACAGATCAAGGGTCTCAAAGGCAGGAAGGCCAGACGAAGATGCAGGCGATGTCAGAGATGGAAGGTAGCCAGGCAGATAGCAGCTGGACCCTGGACCAGCTCCTGGGATAAAAGTGAGCCCCTGGGGTCAGCCAAGTAACGTGGTACCATAAATGTCAAACACCAATGGCTGTTTCCAGGCTTGGTCCTTACAACATGGTGAGGGGAACTGTTAACCTCTGGGGAAAGTAGAAAAAGTGTCTATGTGAGGCCTGCCATTTCTAGGAAGGTCTGAAGTTAATTCAAATTTAAAAAAAAAAAATCAAAATAAGAGAATGTCAAGACAATGTTTGGTATTAGAATACTAAAACTTTTGGGAGTCTGGAGAAATGAATCAGTGGGTAAGAGTGTTTGCTATACATGCATAGAGGCCCCGGTGTTGAAACCCCAGGTTGCTTGTAAAAGTCAGAGAGAGAGAGACAGAGAGAGAGAGAGAGAGAGAGAGAGAGAGAGAGAGAGAGAGAGAGAGAGAGAGAGAGAGACAGAGAGAGAGAGAGAGAGAGACAGAGAGAGAGAGAGACAGAGAGAGAGACAGAGAGAGAGACAGAGAGAGAGAGACAGAGAGAGAGACAGAGAGAGAGAGAGAGACAGAGAGAAAGAGAGAGAGAGAGACAGAGAGAGAGAGAATGAATGTGCGTGTGTGCACACATGCACACTACTCAGACCAGGTTGGCCTTAAAATTATGGCAATCCTGTTCAGTCTTCCAAGTACTAGGAATGTAGACATGAACCTCACAACAGACCTGGCAAGATAGATAGAGAGATAGAGATGATAGAGATAGAGATAGAGATAGAGATAGAGATAGAGATAGAGATAGAGATAGAGATAGAGATACACACACAGACACACACACATATAAGTATCAGTGAATTTTTGGAAGCTGTTACGTTTATTTAAAAATGATTTCTCCACGTCTCTAGCTTTTTTTTTTAACAAGGTTTCATGTATTCAGGTTGGCCTCTCAGTTACTAGGTTACCAAGGCTGGCCTAGGTAACCTAGTAAATGCCTCATCCTTCTTGCCTGTATCCACTAAGGGTTGGGACAACAGGCATGTAGCATCACACCTGACTGAAATTAGTCTCAATGACTCAGGAGCAAAAGCAAGGCAAGTTTGCAAAATTAATGCTGTTCCTTTTATGGAATATTAACATAATATTGATTGCAAAATTAAGTTCCCGTGTCAGTACTGTGCTGAAGCTAAATGAAGCCCACAGTTCCTTCTTCCAGGACATCAGCCCCAAGCCGCACCCTTATGAGTGCCCCTCCACCTCAGGACACTCATTTGTGTTCCATGTCTTTGCTTCCTCAGATGACAACCTTCACAAAATCATGGTCTCCCCACATGTACTGCACCCCACTTCCTCTCCTAAGAGGCTCCTTTGCAGTTAACAGTGTGCCTATGCCCAGCTTTGGTGAAGATAAGTCACCCGTGGAAAGAGTTCCATGTGCCTAAGTGTGGCTTTTAAGGAATTTAGTATGAGCATATATACCTTGAATCCTACTTAAATACAGCAGAAACTGACACAACCTAAGTCCCTTCATTTTCAAGCACCACTGTGGGTTTAAGAAAAAGAAAAGTGGTTTTGTTACCCAAGTATTGATCCCTTATGTTTGCAAAGTGTTTTTCTCCCAATAATTCTGAAGCCTCAGTGAAAGGGATTTTATTATAGTTTAAACATGGAGGGTGGGATTTCATTTGCATGTGGGTTCATAACAAATTAGCCAGAGCAGTTTAAAACTTTGCACTCAAGGTGTTAAACCTTTTGTTCCACACATCTGTAACACTGATAAGGATATTGAGAGAAGCTGTCAGACATCCACAGCCTTTGCTCTCTGTTATCAATAAAATGGGGTTCATCCAGCAGTGATACTAACCAGTCATTATAAAATGATAGATACATGGCACGCTGACGGGGTGAGAAAACAGACCCCCACGGGCTTCTGGGGAAAAAAAATAAATCAGAGCACCCATCCTGCAAAAGAATTATTAATTTCCATGAAGAATTCTCATTTTGTGGTGATGAAGCAGCATCCTTCAGAGCTATGGACAACTGAAAAGAGCCCCTGCACCCAGCAATGAGGCAAGTGGCTAGCCAGTGGTGGTGATATCACACAGGTATTCAGCCTGCACTGTCAAGGCTGTGTCATCCCTGTAGGAGGGAAGTTGGGATACAATGGCTTTACAAGTAGGAGCATGTCAACTGTAAGGAATACAGGAGCAGCATTCATACTGATAGTTTCCTCTGACACAGTGTTTCACCTTTACTTGAATATATGCAAGTATAGCTCATAAAGTCATTAAAGTAACTACATTACTCTATACCCAGAAAAATTAGAATTGTAATTTAATTAAATATAGTATTGAATGCTAATATGGACTACAACTGAACTAACTTACTGCTGATGTAAGCAATTTTGTGTTTGTTTATTTTGAGTAAGGAAACAGAAAACACAGTCTTTTGGAGGGACTGATGCTAAATGTTGAATGGATATGAAGGGTAGTCTTGCATGAAGATGATTTTGCATTACTTAAAACAATTTAAGCATATTCAAAAAGATAAGAAGAGACCTGGGACAAATAGATTTACCTGGACAGAGCCCTAAGCCAAATCCAGGAGTACAGGTGACAAAGAGGGACACTTAACCCTCTCCTCACCAGTGCCTTCCCACCCTAGGTAAAAAAGTAGAGGTACAGAAATCACCCGAATTCAGCCCAGCTCTGCTGATACTGAATAATTCGCTAAGCTCTCTGAGGCCTGATTAAACATGGGTTATTCTATGCACCAGGCCAGAGTGCTAGGAGCACGCTATCAGACAGTGATACTGAAGAATGCAGTACTGTGCCTGGATATAGAGATGATCAATAATTAAAGTGAATATGGACAGTGATGCTGATGATCGTGATATCGCTGACCCCACAGGTGCACAATGAATATTAAGGGTACCACATATGGAAATGTGCAGCATACAATAAATATTCCATAAAGGTGTCTGAAGCTACATGTTTTCTCTCATTATGCCCAAGTCCATCTCCCAAATCAGAGTTAAGACAACCTGACAAGGAAACTGCTTTACGGAGATTAAAGAGGGGAAGTCTGAAACCACCTCCTAAGCACAGTGATTTAATGAGCGCCAGTGCCAACACTGTTGGGAAAAGTATGTGGAAGAACATGGTGACTCAGGGCAGGCACCCTTCTATTTAAGGTTCTGTGTGCATGCGCATTGAAAAGACGGGCCGGAGGTCTTCTCAGAGTCCCAACAGAATGTGACTTTCTCTCTACACGTGTGACTTCCATTAGCAGCTTGGTGGAACATTGATAAGTGTTCCTCAAAAGTCAGGTGCTAAAGGCTTGATGTCTGGTTGGTAGTCTCACCTTCAGCGGGTTGGGCCTACTGGAAGGAAATTAGGTCAGTGGGGTCACGGGTGGGGAGGCATGGCCATTATCAAAGAATTGGAAACACTTGTTCCTCCCCTTAATGCGTCGAACCTGGATGCCATAAGGTCTGGAGGCCCCTCTGCTGTGCACCAGAGCATGATGTGTAGGCCAAAGCAATGAAACCAGGAAACAATTAGTGATCACAGGGGAATCGTTAGCTCAAACCAGTCTTTCTTATGAGTTCATCATCATGAGTAACCCATGACTTATTTGTTTCCTTTCACAAGAATTGTCTACAGTGTGTACTTTCTATGCCACAGCTTAAACTTGGGGCCACCATGACTCAGAGAAGCCAGAGCCTGGGCCTGGAGTCTTGTGACAGAGCACCATGCCTTGGATTTCTGACAAGCCTTTCCTAGCTATAACCTGCCAGTTGGGTTTCAGCACATGCAAACAGAATAGAACCAAAGATATACCAAAGGTAAGCTTCACTGGGAGATCACCCTTTACCCTGATGCCAACAGAGGACCAAACTCACTCCACAACAAGCAGGATGCAGCAACGCTACTCGCCACCCAGATGGTCTTTCAGGACGCACGTCTTCTCTGCCCTGCCCCACACCTGTCCTGATGGCAATCGGAGCTTGACAGACCAGCTTTAAGGTAACAAGTTCACAGTGGACCAGAGAAGCAACTACATCCTGCCACTTGCCGGGAACTAAGATTCTCTCAGGTGCACAATCCTATAAGAAAATCCAGCATTTTACCATAGCTCTCTGAAGTAAGTGCGTGCGTGCGTGTGTGTGTGTGTGTGTGTGTGTGTGTGTGTGTGTGTGTTGCCTATAACTGTGGGCATGGCTGCATGTGTAGAATTCAGAGGTCAACCTATGGGAGCCCGTTCTCTCCTTTTGTGTATGGACAGCCGAGGTCAAACACAGATCATTCGTCTTGATGGCAGGTGCCTTTAGCCACTGGTCCATTTCATCAGCTCCAAAGTGTTTTTAATGATGGGTCACATAAGAAAGCATAAAAAGCATGGAGAATGGAAACCATAAAATCAACAGCACCTAGGTGCAATGGTAACAGTGATGACTGAAAAGCAACTGGAGTCATCTCCAGTGGTTCAGGACCACTCTTAAGCTGACTGAAAGTGGAAAAACAAGACCGGGCTATTTATTGGTAAGGACAGAACAATAACCGACTCAGAAAGATTAAGGATGAAATGCAATCCAAAGCAAAAAGGGGTGCTGGTGACCTGCTGCGTACTGCTCAGCAAACGGAAAAAATAATGGCCTCTTCAGAAATGGAAATGTTTCCTAGTTGTAATTGGCAGCTTATACAGGTTTTCAATACATCATCAAAAACCGGCATCAGAATTAAACGGCAGTAATGAGCAGATTAGCAGGTTTCTCGGCCATTAATGAAATAAAGTGCTTTGGGTCCCTACGGAAAGTCGTTTGCCAATATGTGCAGCATCTATGGCTCTCAGCTCAACGGTCACATACCTGTGCACTTGACCGTGGTGGGGGTGTGGGGGGAATCAGCCAACACAGTCTCCACAAGCTAGGCGAAAGAGTACAAAATGCAAGAATCCTTTTATTTCTGACGAGGAGGGGGGTTGTATGTGTGCAGGGGTGGGCACTGGCTAACAGATGTTTACAAACAGAAGGTAACTGATAAAAACCCAAACACAAAGCCGCATTGTCTTCCCCGATTCACAGACGAACCCATTGGAACTCCTGTGAAGAGCCCTTTCTGGACAACATCCAGGAATTAAAAGGTGCCAACAAGCTGCCTAATACCCTTGCGTAGACTGAATTCTTATGAAGAAAATAAAGTTTATTGTCTGGAAAGAGCGAAAGCATGGGGGAAGCAGTAAGGCGGTGGAGGTGAACCGTTAGGCAGATGTTCACTGACGGAAACACAGAGAACAGAAGACGCCATCGCTGCTGCGGATTTTTATGAGAAGACTGACGGCTCCTTTGCCAGCGTCAAGGGCAAGGGGAAAGGAAGGAAACCTGGGCTGTGCTACCTGGTCCTGATGACCTTGGATAAGGAGTCTGAAAGGGAAGCAAACATGAGTGGGGCCAGATACATCGCTCACTTCAATTTCTACCTAAGTTCTGAAAGGCGAGTCCCAGACTGAAATTCTGGAGGGCAGAGAGATGTATTTTTGGTGCTTGATATATTCAAAATACCCTAATAAAGGAAAAAAAAATAAAAGATATGCCAAAGTCTTTGCATCTCTTTAGATGCCCTGCCCCCACCATGAATGAAGCAAAAGACTTCAGAAAGACATCAGGTTGCTAGTCGTGCCTCAGCTGGCAGGGTAAGGAAGGACAGAGAGGTGACTGATAAGTGTCACAGTGCAGACTGATTTACATGAACTGACAGAATCATAAAAATAATCTGACTGGGTCTCTCTCTTGGTTTGAAGCCTTAGGAAGCTCACAGATAACTCTTCAGCCCAGCTGTAACATCTTGAAAACTTATCATCCACATACCTGGTAGTTTACCCCTCAATTTACCTGATTCTTTCGTTAAGTTGATATCCGCATCTGTGTGACCTATGGTTATTGCTCCTTCAGTGTTACTGTGCACGGGCCTGCCTGAATAATTTCAAACCCACTGGGCATAGTGGTGCATACCTGTGTGCAATCCTAGCACTTGGGAGGTAGGGGCAAGAAGGGTAAATGTGCACTATTCCCTGTCTGTGTGTGCTGCAGAATTATTGCCTCTCTATCCCGGACTGAAGAAGTTTAAAGGGAAGCGTACATGGGTTGTGACTCAGCCTCTGCATTAAATTGTGATAGCAGTCTGTGCTGAGGATACAACTTACAGTGCTCCACTCCTTTGCCATGATGCAGACACCCTCCCTGGCAACGGGGCAGGGAGTAATAAAAGACGGGCCATCAATAGTTGGTTCACACACTCGAGACCATTTGAAACCACGAGGGGAAAGCTTGCTAGTGGAGAATCCAACAGTTTTGCTGCTGCCTCGGCCTCCAGGGCTGGCTGGGAAGATGTCATATCTTCCCCAGATGGAAGCAAGTGGATTCAGTAGACAGCTCTCTAAATGTTCTAATATATTGTCTTACGACTTAAAAAAGGCAGAAAGAAGAATAGAACTTGGGGTTGCCGGTGTCTTCAGTTCATAGCTACAAAATGAAATGACCTGGCACCACTCTTACATCTACCAATAAAGGTTAAAGAGAAGGATCTCTGAGAGAGGGAGGCAAGCCTGGCATCACCTGCTCATGCTGGCCTGTCACTAGTGACACCATCATGTGTCCTGTTCTCAAACAAAACAAAACAAAACAAACAAACAAACAAAAAAAACCAAACAAACAAAAAAAAAAAACAAAAAAAAAGAGCTCTCTGTCAAGTCTGACAGCTGTTTGTTTGTTTGTTTGTTTGAGCCAGGGCCTCAGAGAGCTCATGTGGGCTTTGAACTCGTGATGCAGCTGAGGAAGACCTTAACCCTGATCCTCTTGCTTCCGAGTCCCAAGTTCTGGAGTTACAGGCACACACACCATGCCAACTTTGTTTTAGCAGTTTCTGACCCATGTACTCCTAGGAACTGCCTAGGAGAGTTGGCGGGGACTTCTGGAACCCTTAAAAATGATCCCGGAGAGAACTGTGACGTCCCCTTTAAGAAGCCAGGCATTTCTGGAAGTCGGAAGGTACACGTACTGCTCTTTGAGCCACACATCTGACCTCGGAACCCATTTTAAAGATAGCACCTCCCTGTGGCACTCACACCCCGACTTCTGTCCTGCAGCTGGCCCAGTCACTTGCGCGTTGGTGAACAAATATCTCGCCTTGAAATAGTGACTTATTCAATCCTCCCAATACCTTTATAAACACAGCATAATTATTTTCTTCTGTGTGTGTGGGGGGGGGTGAAGAAAGGGAAGGAGGGAAGGAGGAAGAGAGAGAGGGAGGGAAGGAGAGACGGAGAGAGGTATACATGTCCAAGCTGGTGTGCTTAGGCATATGTGGATAGTGGTCATGCATGTAGAAGACAGAAGTAGATATAAAGTCTCTCTCCTCACTGTTCTCTACCTCTTTGGGACTTCTTGAGACGGGCTCTTTTTACTGAAACCCAGGGAATGCCAATTTGCCCCGGTGGTCTTAGGGATCCGCCTGCCTCTGCCTCCTCAGGGCTGGTGTTACAAGAGTGAGCTATTGCTCTACCTTGTTATGTGTCTGCTAAATATGAACCTCAGATCCTTACGCTGTGTCTTGCAAGGACTTTACCAACTGAGCTATCTCTCCAGCGCCATTTTTTCCCATTTAAACTGGACCCCAATCTTTCACGGCAGGGACATTTAAGCAAGCCTGTCCAATGGGGAAGCGGTGGAGATGATATCTGAACTTGGGGAATGATTCAACCAAGGCAAGTTTCAAACAAGCATGCAGTGGTGTCAACTAAAGGAAGTATGGGCTGGGGTTTGGCTCTATGATGGAGCACTTGGCTCTAATGCTGGTGGCTCCCCATTTTTTGTCCTGGGCACTTCCAGTGAACAAAATGAAGCAAGGAGGATGGAACCTGGCAGGGGGACTCGGTACACGCCCAGTATCCAGAACTATGACCTTGAATCACGACGGAGCCGACTCCGACAGCAAAGCTCTTGATTCAAATATGCAGGGAAGAAGAGAAGCCCACTATCTGGTTCTACCAGACACACCAGTAATCTCTGTGTTGGCAGGAGCCATGTAGCCTAGGAGATCTGCTATTTTAGAAGCTACAGTGGAAGTGGGGGGGGGGGGTCATTCACAGAGGAGACTTTACAATTGGCACATATATCTCAGAGGCATTTACATAACACATACAGAAGGGGAAAGCAAGCCATTGGTGTTACCAGGTATTTATTACTGCTGGGCATTGGACCAGGAGTGACACGCTAAACCCCAAGAGAAAAAAAAATCCACTCAAGATTCATCACTTCCCCACCTTCCTAGCCTGTGTGTGCCACCAGAGCCATCACTTTAGCACCCATGGCATCTGCTGTCTTTCCATCCCAGCAACAACAGCTCAGGATCCTCAGGGAATAAGCTGGAGACCTGGCAAGCCTGGGACACCACCCTGAAGCATGAGGCACTGGGTTAGGACAACGAGCAGTGTGCTGTGACTTCAGGATCAAGCCACTGTGTGGGGATGCAAGAGGTTCTGAAGTCCGTAGGTCCCAAAGTGATGTCAAGAGTTGACATTCGCTAGAGCCTCCTATGGTGTGGGAAGAAATCCATATGGAAAAGCTTTAAGCCCCAAGACCTTAGACTGTGACTGGACTTAGAGACAGCGCCTATAAAGTGGTGACTGGGTGGAAAGTGAAAGTGAAGAAGCCTTGTGGGGCAGGGCTGGGGGCTGACATAACCAAAGATTGTCCTTCATAGAAGAAGGAATGTAGACAAAAAGATGAAGAGAGTTTATGTATCTAGAAGAACGGTGGTGTGCAGACCTGAACATGCTATCCACAGCTCTGGCAGGGACTGCTGGGGGGACGGCAAGGAGAAACCATACATGCTCACATCTTGACCCTAAACCTTCAGTTACTGTGGCCTGAAGACAGTGGTTTTATTTCCACCTTAGTTCCCTAGTCCGTGATATATATTATCATAGCAGTTTGGGATTAATACTCCGAGCTCAGTTTGCAGTGGGTCCCAAGGCCCTATTTTCTCCTCTGCTACAGAATGTTCTGCCAAGGATTCACCTGGTGTCTGACTTTCTGCTACATGCACATGCTCGCACACATACATATGCACGTGCACTCGTGCGCACACACACACTTGTGCTCCAAATGAGCCTACTTTAGCTCCTATGTTTGGCTCGAGCCATCCCCCATATCCTCGAATGTAAACAGCCGAGGTTGTCGGTCACTGGCTGGTTTAGCTTTAGCTCCATGGTCCACTGCTAAGTCCTTCCCAATGAGTAACGGCCAAGCCAGGAGCCATCGCTTTCCTTCTGCAGCCCTCCTCACCTTTCCCAGCTGTGTGTCCATTACACAGCCAGCTCACCAGGCACTAACTCTTCAGTTGAGGCTTCTCTCTTCAGCATCCTCTTTTTCACAGAGAGAATGGGATCCCTTTTGGGCTTGTGCCTTGTTAAGAAGAAACTCAACTTTGGGACAGAAGCAAAGATGCTTTCATGCAGACTCTAAATCACAGGGACCTCATTGCAGACAGTGATGGTGGTGGTGATGATAATGGTGATGATTAATGATAATAATAATAACAATAATAATAATTCCAAGGTGGAATTAAATTGGACTTGAGCTCTGTGGGTTAGAAGGTGGAAGCTGAACGGGATATTTTTAAAGAGAAAGTTTTACATTCCTTTAAAACGTGGACTTTATTTTAAGAGAGTCTTGTTGTTCTTGTCTTCCAGGCTGGCCTTTACACTGTTAACAGAATGAGAACATAATCCATATTGTTTTATGGGGAATCCACTTTTAAGATATGTACAACATTTAAGGACCATTTTAAGGAAAGCAGAAATTGAATTCCTTCCAGAAAAGCTTTAAGTAGAGATAAGGGGGAAAAGGCCTCAGGTTAGAAGTACTTCCAAAATTATAACCAGAAACTGTTGGGGCAACTGTAGGTGGCCTCATGGATGGCGACATGAATTATTCCATAGGACATAGAGTAAGGCATTCATGCAATTAATTTCTAAAGAAGATCAAATGGATGGATACTTCCAAGCATTCTGGAGAACACACATTTCTGTCAAAATGCCTGTTCACCAGGACTAACTGGGCTGGATACTGGGAGAACCCGCAAGACACACCATGCCATTAAGCAACTTGGGAACATGTCAGATGTGCAGAATGACAGGTGTTTGCTGGGGAGGGGGCTGGAAAGACAATCCGGCTTTATGCCACATTGAATGTGGAACAGAAAACTTGTATGTACAGACAAACAAACTGGATTAAGATACTCGGAGCAGAACCCTAATCCATGTGAAATCGATAGTGTAAATCTCAGGGAAGCCATATGCTCCTCGGTGGGAAGAATTATCAGTCGAAGACAGCCAAAAACAAAATTATGGAGAACACTGAGACTTAAATGGTGGAAGGGAAAAATATGAAGTGAGGTGGGAAAAGGTGAGCCAAATAATTGCCGGGAAGACAGAAGTAAAGAAAGATATGGCTTAATGATGCTGATGATGCTGTGTGAATGAGTATATGCTGTGTGAATGAGTATATGCTGTGTGAATGAGTATATGCTGTGTGAATGAGTGTATGCTGTGTGAATGAGTATATTAAAGCCACCACATACTATGTGGCAGGTGAGATACACCTCAATAAAGCTATTAATCACCACTCAAAAAAAGGCAGAGTAAAAGGAATGCACCGAGAAACATATTTTAGTGATGGACAGTATATATTATTAGTCATTCATCTTATAAAACAAAACCATAACTAGATAGTGCTGTATGTACAAACAAAATTAAAAGGACTAACAATGTCAAACATAGAAGATATCGAGCAATTTGCTCTTATATACCAAGGTAAAGACTGTACAGTAGCACAGAAGGCTCCCAAGCAAACTGGCCAGTGACACTCGGCATACTGAGGAGCACTGGATTCAACTGAGAGACTCAGTTCCTCAATGGATGTTCCATTGAGGAAGGTTCCAAACATCAACTTTGGGCCTCTGTACATACACATGTGGATGTGCATCCAAACACACATGTAAGCATGTGTGTGTGTGTGCGCGCGCATTCGTGAACACACATACATGAAAAGAGGAAAAGAATGAACTAGAACTGAAGACATTGTCTATGCAAATAATTAATTCTGCATAGAAGATAACAGTAGCTTCAGTCGTAGCAGTGCACACACGGACCCTACCCTGGAGTAATCAATGAAATTAAAACTATACTACCCTGACTCTAAACCACACTCACTTATAATTTTTATCAAAAGAAATGAAGAAAATAGAAAGAATGAATAACCGAAAAAAATAAAAAAAAATAGTAAAGAACAAAGGTGAGAAAGAAGAAAAGAGGGAAAGAAAAAAAAGCATTTAAATACATAGGCCCGCCTTGGGCTTACACCGCAACAGACCATAATTTGTATTCTGTACCAATTTCTGTTGTCTAAATTGAATTCATGGTAGATTAAGGCCCTATTGCCCTATCTTCAATGCTAAGAAAATATTTTATGGGGAAAATAGGCATCTTAAAAAATAATTCTCTTCAATGAAAGATTCTTTTTGATTATTTGTGGAAATTGCAAACTAGCTCTCTGTACAAATATTGCACGTGCACTTGGCTCCTTTAAGGTAACAAGAGTAAAACAATTTAACATAAAGACAGGTTACATCCCAAAGGGGGGAAACACAGAACTACAGAAGACAATTCTGCAGCTGCATAAATGCTCATCTTTTTATGTCTGGAGGAAACAACAATGGTGTCCCTGTGGATTCAACAAACTACTGAGGGCTGAAAAAAGGGCCCAGTGGACAAAGTACTTGCAGCCAAGCTGGAGGACCTGAGCTCGGATCCCTCAAGACCCATTTAGACCTGAATGTAGCAGTACAGGCATGGGTAATCGATCCCAGAAATGTCCCCCTAGAATGAGATGTGAGGCACAGACAAGAAAATGGTCTGGGAGCTCATGGGTCAGCCTGGTGTACAGTGGGAGCAAACCAGAGTTTGTGCCTCAAAGAAGGTGGCAGGATAGTCTGCGGTTGTCCTCTGATCTACACATGCACACTCCCCAAGCAGCACGAGCCAGGCAGGGCCAGAGATAGAAGTTTGGTTGCCTTTTAAAATGGGAAGCTTTCATGTGGTGCTGATTTAATTCACAATATTAAACTGTCTTTTCCTGTTTACATAGGAGAGCTTTAGTCAGCACGGTGTCATGTGAACGCAAACACAGGACATAAAATATTAGCCCCGCTCCCTTCCTAGACGGCTCGGGGGTCTGTCACTTTTAATCAGCACAGCTGTGCTTGCTGCTAAAAAGAACCGAGTGAGCCAGGTGTGGTGGTTCACTTCCGCCATCCCAGCACTGGGAGGTGGAGGCAAGCAGATGAAGACTTCAGCTCATCCTCAGCTACAAGGCAGCAAGTCTGAAGCCAGGCGGGGCTGTCTGTCTTGAAGCAAAACAAACAAACAAACAAACAAACAAAACAAGAAGAAAACAACAACAACAATTCCTCAAAATGAAGCCAAGGAAGAAAGTGCTGTTGCTATCTATGTGGCCTACGAGTTATCTGCGTCAACAATCACTGAGAGCTCTGGTTCCCCCAACCTCTATCTCTCTCTCTCTCTCTATATCTATCTCTCTCTCTCTCTCTATCTCTCTCTCTCCCTCTCAAAAAGAAAAAAACACCCATGGATGTTCCCAATAAAAGATAAGAGGGAGAGAGAGAGAGAGAGAGAGAGATAGAGAGAGAGAGAGAGAGAGAGAACCTGCTGGAGAAGGAGGGGATACAAACACCACAGCTGCTGAAGGCATGGTAGGTCGCAGTCCTTACACCAGCAATATGATCAAGACGAAGTGCTGTTGCTCAGTGACTCTGGCTTCCAGATTCAATTCCTGCAATTACTAGAGCAACCTGGGCGCTGGGGGTGGGGGTGGGGGTGGGGGTGGGGGGCTCCCTCATTCTGAGCACTAGTGTGCCCAGGTATACTTGGTTCCCTGACCATGGCTAGGGCAGAGGCTGACACAAGTACATAGTGTGTGTGTGTGTGTGTGTGTGTGTGTGTGTGTGTGTGCGTGCACATGCACAAATACATGCATGCTTTGCGGGGTTGCACATGTGCCCCTGGGTTTCCTTAGTTGCCCATCTATCTTGTTTTATTGAGAGACATTATGTCACTAGCCTGGAACTCACCAACTGGAATAGGTGGGCTGGTAGACTGGCCTCTGCCTCTGCAGAGCTGGGGTTATTAGCCATGACACAGGACACCTGGCTTTTTGTTTTGTAAAAACAAAAACAAAAACAAAACAAAACAAAAACAAAAAAACAAACAAACAAACAAAAAAACAGGGGTTCTGGGAACTGAACTCTGTTCCTCTCCCTGATACAGCAAACACTGTCCTGACAGCCATCTCTGAGGCTTAGATGGTGTTTTTTAAGAATACTTCCAAAAGAGAATTTCAGAGTGGAGAAACTGCTATACACATGGCAGTGGTGTTATGACTTCACGGATGGATTAATCCCACAGTAAGCACAACACAGGAAGTGAACTTGAACATAAACTAAGGATTTTAGTTTATCATAACATCAGCGTTGGCTTTCTAATTATAACAGGTAATTGGTATGAAGTGCTGATTCTGTGTCCTATGCCTGGGAAATGGAATAGACAGTCATCTGCTCAGTTATGCTACGCCACTAAAGGCGGACATTAAAACCCTTCAACATAACATTCTACGGTATTATACTCTTTTCTCAATATACTTCGTCTTGGAGCATCTGATGCAGATTATAAACTAGTTACCTGTCCAGGATATGTTTTCTTTGAAGTGCACATGTTTTAAAAAATTAATAAACTGCCATTTAAAGTCAGGAAACATCCCATTAAAGAGCCAGAACTGTCAGCCATTACTAGTTATTTTTAAATATTTATTTTTCTGTGTGTAGGGGGCACATGCATGCCTCAGTATATGGACACCAGGATGTGTGGGCACACGCATGCCACAGTGTATGTAGGCCAGGGCAACTTTCAGGAGCTGCCTTTTTGAGCTCTGTGGGTCCTGGCGAATCTAACTCACAGAGTCAAGTTGGGAGGTGAATGCCTTGACTCACAGAGCCATTTTCTCATGGCAGCACTGGGTATGTATTTAAACAAAGAAACAGGAAGCTGTAGGCAGGAGGGTATCATCTTCTGAAGTCCAGAGCCAGGCACGGCGGTGCACACATGTGATCCCAGCACTTGGCGAGCAGAGGCAAGAGGAATAAGAATTTAAGTCCAGCCTCTTTTTATCCATATTTGAAGTCAGCCTGGGCTACATAAGACCTTGTCCCAAATAAATAAATAAGACCTTGTCATAAATAAATAATACAATAACATAAAAATTCCCAAAGTGCAGATGGGAAGGGGGGGGGCTGGACTTCTTGTCTGACACAAGTTCTCAACACCCTCCTTTGGCTTCCACAGACTACCTGAGCAACTGTTGGCTTGCTACTTCACTGGCCAGAAAAATAACACCAATATCCAAATCCCAGTACTGTTTACTGAGTGCGAGTGTGTGTGTGTGTGCGTGTGCGCGTGCACATGCATACATGCATGTGACTGTGTGTATGTATGAGTGTTTGTGTGGCTGTGTGTGAGTAAGTATGTATGAGGGTAAGTGTGTGTGAGGAGGGTGAGTGAGTGTGTGTATGTAAGTGTGAGTGTGACTATGTGTGAAATAGTGTGAGTATAAGTGTATTGTGAGGACGGTATGTGAGTGTATGTGAGTATGTATAAGTGTGAGTGTGTGTGTGAGGAGTGTATGTGAATGTGTGTACATGTGTGTGCATGTATGTGTGTGAGTGTATGTGCATGTGTGAGTGAGAGTACCTGTATGGGTACCATGTGAGTGTGAGTTTGAGTGTGTGTGTGTGAGAGAGACAGAAAGAGAGAGAGAGAGAGAGAGAGAGAGAGAGAGAGAGAGAGAGAGAGAGAGCATGTGTGTGTTGGTGCCCACAGAGATAAAATGTTCCTGATCCTTTGTAGCTGCAGTTACAAGCAGTTGTGACACACATAATGTGGGTGCTGGGAACAGAACGTGTGTCCCAGGGAAGGATAGGAAGCACTCTTAATTGCTGAGCCATCTCTCCAGTCACACAGACTGGTTTTTAAGATGGGGCTTTCCCACTTTCCAGGTGGGTGGTTAGAGATCTTTGGAAATGTCTCCCATACCGGTTAACATTTTGTTTAGTTAGCTATTTAAAAAAAAAATGTTGTGCTTTCCCCCTCTGGTGGAATCAAGTCATTTAAGGTATTTCTTGGCTTTATAATACATACAGTTAGTTCTGAACAATATACAATTCTATGCTGTGTTTGGGAACATCTTGATTACACAAATGCAGAACTAATTGAACAGAACGATGGCTGGCAAACCTGAACGCCAAAGCTACGGTTCCTGTCCTTTCTGTCACTGGGCTAAGAACCCATGCAGCATCCCAGCAAAAGAGCTCCCTGTATCTTTAATGGCTCACCCAGAGCTCAGAGCGAAAGTCTCAACTATTTGTTGTTCGCTGTTGTTATATTCTGTTCCAAGGTTCATAATTTGAAAATCGACTTTGGGGACTTTTTGCTTGGTCTATTAAAATGATTCATGTTGCATTCAACATAAACTGTGTGTTCACAGAGGAGGTGAGAGCCCGCACTCACAGCATAATAACTAAAGTGAATTTTGAACGAGCCGCAGTTTGTGGCAGCCGTGTGGTATCATTTGTCTTAATTTTTCTTTGGCATTACATTAGGCGGATGCATTTACATTTCCAGGTATGGCTAACCACTTTAAAAACTTTGTTTTTACAGCACGAGTAAAGGGGGAATCAAATCTGCATGTTTATGCTGTGTAACATCAAATAACACCATTTTACTGTTTGGAGTACATACAGCGGGGGATTACATTCCATTTACCTGACCTCACGGAGGGAACTCGGACTGATATGCAAAGTACATGAAATATTTACTACGATGGATCATGCAAGGCTTCTAAAGGAAAACAGATGAAGGCGGGGTAATACCCTTTGTGCTGTGGCCTGTCCAGTTCCTTGCTGCACATTTAGCTGGAATCCCATACCGCACTCATCATTTACACGTGGATTCATCTTCAGATAAAGCCAGACTCCAGATAACTTAAGCCAGAACTTTAGGTGACAATCTTACAGAGTAGCCATTTGTCACTAATGCGCCAATAAACCTCTCATGCATAGACAACCTGCATGCCTCCAACTCATGAAATATGTATTCTGAAGGGCTGGGAGGGAGGTCGCTACATTCCCATTAGTGTCATTCAGGATGAGCACGTGTCTGCGGGTATATGCTCATGTCTTCCAGCAGACAAATTCTATAAATATGAGACGCTGAACTCCTTCAGATGGGTGGAGACGGTTAGGAGTAAATCTTACATTCTCTCGGTGTGCTCCAGACAAACTATCAGATCAGAACGGATGATGCTGAGACCCAGAGCTGTAATGCTTCCTAAGGTTCTGGTGTCTGTTTATGCCCGAAAACAAACTTATAAAACTATGACACCTAGCCTAGGAAAGTACGGTGTTCTACCCCGCCAGGCAGAACTTGCTGGAAAGCAGGGCCTGTGAACTCTTTGTACAAAGGTTCTGTGATGGCTAACGTCGGATCAGCTCAAAGCGAAGCAGACAAATGTAACTGCTGGGGAACTTCTTGCTTAGTGTATATAAACCAGAAAGTCCAAAACTAAATATGGGTAGCAACTTCCTGTGACACCTGGGAGAGAGGAGGTCCCAGGAGGGGGGGGGCTTTGCCTTTAGCTTATTTGTCTTCCTGTCTCGCTGGTGACATCATCAACTCCTGACAAACTCGGCACCTTGTTGCTGCAGCTGCTGGTGCTGTTAGTCCCGCAGTTACCTTTGCTTGCTGATGCTTCTTCAGGCTTTCCATGATGACTGGAGACCAGTGGATCTGCAAGACTCCTCCAAGCCTTCAGCTTGGGACTGAGAGGCACCCAGCCTCATAGTAGCTTCCAGGTTCACAGCCCCTCCAAAGTGCAGTCAGCCACTGTTGGACTAACCAGACTGCATCACGTAAACTGATCTAATAAATTCTCTTAATCTGTATTAATCCCACGGGTTCTGTTCCTCTGGAACACCTTGTCTGATGCAAGTTCTGAACAGTTACTATGGTTTATGATCGCAATGTTAAGAACACAGGCACTGGAGACTCTCTAAGCTGGCATCTGACTCTATAGCTGACGGGTTGTGTCACACAAACCAATTTCAACTTTCTAAGTCTCGGCCTCTCCATCTATAAAATGAGGATAAGAAACCTAGCAGGACCTTTGAGGTCACGTGTGTTAAGTTTCTGAATGTAGGATTTCACAGAGCACAAAGCAAAAGCACCCAGTGGATGAGTTCTTGCTGGGTGTGGTGGTGCACACTTGTAATCCCAGCACTTGGGAGATGGAGGCAGGAGAGTCAGAGTCCATGCTCTTTTTTAGTTACATGGAGAGACCAAAGCCAGCCTAGGCTTTGGGAGACACTGTCTCGAACAACAGGAAATAGGGAAGATGCTTGAGTGGGTTACGAGCACTTCCTCATGAGCTAGTTCGAGGACCTAAGGTCTAGTCTCCAGAAGGCATGCAAAAGCTGGGCATGGATGTACACATGCAAAAGCTGGGCATGGATGCACATGCCTATGACAGGGAGACAGAAGGACTGTTAGAGTTCACTGTCCAACCAGCCTGGCAAAAACCACATTGGACTCCAGGTTCAATAAGAGACCCAGCTCTTACCAAATAAAGAGGGACAAACCAGGCTATTAAGCACAATCCTCCTGCCTCCTCACACACAGGCCCTTACGCCCCACACCTTCTACAGACACACTTCTGCCAACAGTGCCTTCTGATCAATAGTCATGATTAACATTTATTATTAAAACTACCAACAGGGATAATTCAGGCTAGGATCATCATATCTGATCAACAGTTCGTTAGCTACCAAAAAAAAAAAATAGCTTATTATCCTCTTAACTAAACTATATAAATATTTGCAGTAGATGAATGAAAGTCTCTGTACTTGAGCAAATGCACTAAGCCTTGAGACGTACAGTGTGGATCAAATGGCCTGGGTAGAATGCTGTCTTTTGACTAACATCCATCTTTCATCTTGTTAGTTCATGCAGCCTCTGCATACCTCAGGCTGGCCCACTTCAGAGGTGCACTGGGTCCTGACATCAGAGAGGAGAAAACAGTTATCCTGGCTGGAAGCAGCTCATAGTTTACTATGGCATGTTATAAATCTTCTTGGGGAGAAATGAACAAATATCTCTTCATCCCAGATAAAGCACCAACAACAGACCAATGAAAGGATTCTGCCCAAGTCTGGCTGAGGGTCGTATGTATGACTTCAAGGTGCCTGCCTCTCCGAATAACCATCCCAGTGAGGGATGACTCAAACAGCCATTCATCCAAAGCTAACTACTAGACCTGCAGGTGCCTTTGCCCCAGCAACTGTTACCTATATAAGCTTGGGGGTGGGGCAGTGTCGTGAGTCCTGTAACTTTCAGGAGTATCCTGAGCCTTATAAATCTCATTTACTTCCCAAGTCTTAAGAAGTCCCCCACCCACTCCAGAAATTAAAGTTTTTCATTCAGAGGAAAAAGCTATACTATACTGTTTCTTAAAACTGGAAGTATCCAAACAATGACTTGGTAATAGTTCAAAAAACCAAATAAGTAGAGAGTCCTGAAAAGCCAGTTCATCTAGGCCCAGCAATTGGCCTCTTAGAACGAGTGTCCAGAGGCTCTGGGGCAAAAGATGGAGAGTAAGGAAGGCTTTGAGTACAGAGAAGCAAAAGCCAGAAGCCAAGGTGGAGGTGGGCACAGGCAGGACAGTGACACAGTAGGCCCACTCTAAACTATCCTAAGGATTCTGGGTAGGTTCCTCGGGAGAGGAAGGCCTGAACTGAGCCCGGACAGAGGAGTAGGAGTCAGGATCTTCCCAACAGACAGTGGCCTACAGTGCAAACCCTCACTCCTGCTTTAGCTTGGCTTAGTGCTGAGAAATAGAGCCTTAGAGTCAGACTGCCTAGTGCACAGACTCCCTGATGGAAGGTCATACTCCTTCTTTAAGTCTGTTTCTGGGTCTGTAAAAGAGGTCATTACAGGAGACAACTCACGGGTTGTTGGGAGGATTAAATAAAGCCACACATGCAAAAGTATCGTGCTTACTGCTAGTGGACAAGAGACACATTATGACACACTATTAATACAGACATTTCAGGTAACTAGGAGGAAGTAAGGATGAGGAAATCAGCCCAGAAAAACTCACCACCACCACCATCCCCCTGTCTCAGAGCATGCCCATTCCCCACTTGCCCAGTAAAACCTACAGGGACATGCAGAGCCAGGGTGTCCGAGCCAGGTTGCCGTTACTGAGCTAAACTCCATGACAGAAGCAACTTGGGAAGGAAAGTGTTTGCTCCATCTTTCAGGTGACAGTTCACTACTGAGAGAAGTCCGGGTAGGAACTCAAGGCAGGGGCTTGAAGCAAAAACTAGAGAGGGCTCATTCTGTGTGACTTATGCCAGGTCAGCTTTCTTATAACTGAAGGGACTCTAGACAACCCAGGCCTGGCAAACATGGCCCAGACAGGCCTTGCCCTTCTTCTCTCATTCCCTCTGCTTGCAAAAAATAAATGAATAAATAAATAAATAAATAAATAAATAAATAAATAAATAAAATTTAAAAAGTAGGTTACATTCCTGAAGCTAGGTCCCAAAATACCCTTATTTGGGCCCCTTCCTCCTCCTGAGGCTGACTACCAAGGTCCAGCTACCGAAGTATTAAAGTCCTGCAATTAACTAACAGCCATTTTTGGCTCACCTAATTAACATGCCCAAGCAAAACATATCACAACATCCTAGCCCATTCTAACAGAGATCTCCCCTTTTTCTCTTCTTAAAAATTATACTGGCAAGGTCATTTGCTGCTGTTTTACTGCTTGAGTCAGAAATCGGCCAGTTTAACTTTTCTTCCCCCTGAATAAAGGATATCTCTAAGAAAACAGGTCTTTGGGTGTGGTTGGGCCCTAATCCAGGTCAGGGAGAGATACCTCACTGTACATGGGGCCTCCTTCAATCACCCTAATCTTTAGTGCCACAGGTACAGGGACAGCACTACCTCCAGTGGGCTGAGTCCTCCTGTATTAACTAACAATAAAGAAACTCTGTCACGAGCTAACGGAGGTGAAGCTAACGGAGGTGAATCCTCAATCAAAGTTCCCTCTTTCCAGTGTCTCTATCTTTTGTCAAGTTAACAAAAAAAGTAACAAGAATACAGGGGTTTATGAACCCAGGTGCCAGTGAGATAGAACATTAGTTTGAGAGTGTTAGGAGAGAGATGTCATTTGATGCTTGGGGTGGTATCTCCATGAGTGGATGAATGTCTGTCTCCTAGGAATAGCTTGGTTCCCCACATTGCTAAATGGAATTTTGCTCTCTTCTGCATGAACTTTGCAATCTCTGGCTTTACAATCTTCATCAAGAGTCGAAGCAGAAAAAGCCCTTCACCAGAATCCAAATAGATGCCAACACCATGCTCTTTGGCTTCCAGGATGGGTGGCCAGAGTAAACCTCTTTCCGTTATAAAGTCCTTGGTATAAGTTATACTATTGGATAGCAACAGAAAATGAACTGAGACACAGTGACTTTTACTGACAGATGTTATAGGGCCTTATCCACAAGGGACATAACTGGATCCTGTAGCCACATCTTAAATGTGAAAATAGAAACAAAGAATGAACGAATGACCACTAACCTACTAAGGTGGTTTCCAAAAGAATCTCTCACACATACACACTCAAAAAGAAGACACTGGCATGAGACTTTGCATAGAAGTCTATAATTAGGTTATTAGTTTCTTATTTGGAGAGCTGCCCTAAGTTGCAAAAACTATGTAAGTAATACAACAAATATGTCAGTTTCATCTTTCCCCTTAGTTCTTGTTCTAGGAGCTGACACAGCTGTCTGCCAGAATATTTTATTTAGCAAAAGGGGAGGAGGTGGGAAAGGAGGAGGGAGAGGAAGAGAGAGAAGAGAAGGAAGAGGAGGAGGGAGAGGAGGAGGGAGAAGAACAAAAGGAAGAGGATAGGTGAGGAGGAAAGTCCTCAAGCAGAAAAGACTTTCTCTAACTGAAAATAATTTAGTTTAATTGCAATAAAAAGCCCTTTCAAATTATGGATACTAAATCTGAATCAAATATAGTCAGGGACTGTAGGTGTTAAAAATAATACAGACCTTGGGAAAAAAATCTATATTTTAATCTTTTTTTTTTTTTTTGGAAAAAGAACAAATTATCTTATTTACTACATGAATGATTTCCTCAATTTAACGCCAATCTTTAGAGCCAACTCCTACCTGTCTGAACAAACAGGCTGCGACAGAAACGACTAGATTATTTATATTATGAGGAAGTGTTTAAAAATAAACGGGAGAGATGACTTTACCAGTATTGAAAATAAAAACAACATGCATATCATCTCGGCTTACGAAAATCTAATTTTATTTGCTTCTGTTTCCAGGAGGGGAGTTTAAAGAGAACACATAAAATAGTAAATTAAATTTCTCTTCGAGGGCGGGGGAGGAGAGTGAGAAACATCTAAACTTTGCCGGCGTGTTCAGAAGGAAACACCCACCAAGCCCCATCTTCACACAGGAGGACAGGGTGAGGACAAGGTGTCCCTAGTGGTCCTACCTGTGAGAGCATAGACAGGGACATTCATATAAAGCTGGACCTTGTTGGAAATCAATGATTTTATATAAGAGTTTTGACAAAATAAGATTTACAATGTGAATTTGAGCACATAGACTTTTAAGTGGACAGGTCAACACCAGTAAACCCATTAATATAGATAATGGGTTTTTGTTTGATGCTAATGTTACTGCGTTTGCTGAACTGGGGGAAAAAATAGGGCCTCGTATTTGAGAGACTAGTGCCCCACCACTGAACTATATCCCCCAACACTTGTATTTTTACTTTGTACAAGGAGACAGAGTCTCACGAAGTTGACTGGGCTGGACTTCAGCTTGAGACCCTCCTGAGTCAGCCTCTCCACTAGCTAGGATTACAAGCCTCTCCACCAGGTTCTACTTAACCTATCATTTCCACTAAATCAGCAATTATTAAAGTGAATAGCCCCAATTAACAACAGCTTCCAGTGTTTTCTTGGAATGTATATTCATTCTCTCTCTCTCTCTCTCTCTCTCTCTCTCTCTCTCTCTCTCTTTGTGCGTGCGTGCGTGCGTGCGTGCGTGCGTGCGTGCCTGTGTTGGCAGAGGCGGGGCACTTCATGGCAGGCCAATTGTTACTAGGAAAACAGAGAGAGGACCCATTCCTACACCTGTCCTGACCACACTGCATGGACACTGTGAAGGACTTTCTCTATGACTGTCTACACTGCCCACGCATGTGGAAAAGAAATGGCTTGTTTTATTACATAGAAAACACTGCTAAGCAGAGCATGATTTGATGGCAGACCTTGATCCCTACCCTCAAGTGCCATTCGAATGCTTCCGCCACAACCATGAAGCCAGGTCACGCTTGCCACAAAGCCTGGAGAGCTATTTTTGCTGTTATTCCTGCCCATGGGCGACAGGGTCAGCCAATACAGAGACAGCGCTTTCCAGAACCTCCAAGGCCGAGAGCTATTCTAAGAAATGGCACACTTCCCTTCCCCCACCCTTCATCCTTCTCTATTTCAGTCTCCAGCCCCTGCCCCCCAATGCAGCAGAGGAGAAGTGGCTGGACCATGAGTAGCCAGAGGAGGACATTCCTGTCTCAAGAAAAACCAGAACCAAATGTTAGTGCGCAGATGCCCCCAGGGTTGTAATTTCACTGTAATGGTTTCTTATGATAATTAAAACCGTGTCAGCAAAGGTTTCCTGCCTTGAGACCACAGCAGGGAGGACCTGGACGGTGTGTGAAAACCGTTTTCGCTTAGCTAGGGGAAGGTTCTCAGCACACCCTGGGTCTGCAGGGGGAAGAATGCCCTTTGTTCCTACTGGAAGCCTATGTGGAGATAACACTGGTCACCTGATTCCACTTTACCTCCTTTCTGTATCTCAGTCCCCTTTGGCTCCCAGCACAGAGCACAGCAGGCCCCCAGTAAACACCACTCTGTGGATACAGCAGAGAACCTCACTCCCATCATCTTCTTAGTCACCTTCAGTTCCTGGAGAGGGAGAAAAACAACTTGCCCAAGGCCGCACAGAAAGGATTTCTAGTTCTACCCCTAAACTCCAGCCAGGTGGCCTGAGCTACAGTTCTCTCAGTGACTGGGGTTCATGCAGACAATTCTGGTTCCAAACTCAACACCACAAAATATAACCCCACCTGCCAGGCAATCCATAGACAAACTGCGCACGTAAAATCTGGGAGTGTGCCTGGGGGTTCAGCCGCTCTTCTTCTTTCCTTTCTTTAAAAAGGTTTTAAGAAGTCCACTGATGACGCACCCTGGAGCAACTCTGGTGCAAGGCCATACCTACCTTCTGCAGTGAAATGGGTAAGGAGGAGGTTAGATTATTTTAAAAGCCCAGGCTAGCTCCTCCACTGTCCCAGGCTAGCTCCCACAGTGTTCTGCTATCACTGAATTTGCCTCGAACAAGCAGTATTTTATTTGCTTGTATTGGAGCTGGGGAGTTTCCCGTTACAGTTAAAAAAGGGATGGTCAGCTGGGTATGGTGTTCCCTCCCACCCCAGCACTGGGGAGCCTGAGTCACAAGGGCACTAGAGCTAAGGACTCAACAGTCTCTTTATTTTAAAGTTCTCTCTGGGAAGCTCTAGGGCAGTGGTTCTCAACCTGGAGGTCAAGTGACCCTTTTACAGGGGACACACATCAGGTATCCTACATATCGCATTATGGTTCACAACAGTAGCAAAATGATAATTATGAAACAGCAATGAAAATGATTTTATGGTGGGGGGGTATCAACACAACATGAAGAACTGTATTAAAAAGTCACAGCATTAGGAAGAATAAGAACCAGTGCTCAAGGGATTCCCTGGAGTTGCTTTTTGCCAATAAATATCTTAGATAAAATAATATGGCCACAATCAGGGGGAGGTCTGGGGGAAGAAAATTGTTTCTAAAAGTGGCTTTCTAAGCTCACTGTGAGCCTGTCTCTGTGTCTTGTGACTATAAACCAATCAGTCTGGAGGCTGAGGCAGGAAGATCAAAACTTCAAGGTCATTTTAAAGTGTGTATTTGGTTTCAGGCTAACCTCGACTTATACGACCCTGTCTCAAAAACAAAAAACAAAAACAAATAAACACAGTAAATGAATGAATAAATAAATAAATAAATAAATAAATAAATGTTATCTGTTTGGGAGTTGGAAGAATGTATCCTTACTTAAAAGACCAATGAATGGTTATGAGGAGGTGGGGAAAGGTTTCAGGTGCTTCACACTGTATGCAGCAGACATTTCCAGTGGGAGCAAGCCGAGGGTGTGCAACAACACCCCTGGAGATGGAAAGACGTGGGACATGATTTATAGTTGCTGAGTGCCACTGTTCCCCAAGTACAAGCAAACCCCAGGTTTCAAAGTGTCATCAGTGCCCAGAAAAGTCCTCTCCTTCCACTCGGGGTTGCAGGGTCTGAGGTAGCCCAATCAAGATGCCCCAGGTCCTAAAAATGGGCATGGAGCTGGCCCTCCCAGCCTGCTTGCCTTATACCCCCATCCGGACTTTTAGGAAGCTGCCTCGAACAAATCAAGCCAGGCTGTCATACGATGACAAAGTGGATTCTTTCCCAATGTGACATATTCATTTATCATCTTTCATAAGACAGACCTGAACCATAATTTAGTCCCATAGCTGCTGTATAAATGAACTCCGGGTCTTGATGGGCTGGGCCAGTTTCCTCAACATCAGCTCACTTAGGAACTTGAACGTACAAGGTCAGGATCTAAGTCCTTGTAGAGGATCTCTAGGGAGGTGGTACCCAGGCTATAGATGGGACCCAGGAAGCCTGGGGCAGCTAAAGCGATGAGCGTCCTGGGGGATACATACAAAAGCAAAGGAACTGTTGGCAGAGTAGGATTTTATTTTTGTATGTTTTTTCGGGCATTGCCACAATTCGACATTCAATATTCAAAAAGAACACAACGTCCCTTGGACCCAGAAATTGAGCTTTTCCTCCAGAAACACATGTCTGAAATGAAGTAAGGAAAGCTTTGTCAATGGTTAGGTCTGTATTTTAAACATAGTATAGACTGAATGTCAAACTGAGGAGCTTGACTCCTTATTAGTGGCAACCAAGAACTCACAAATCTGTTGGTATTTGTGATGGAAAAACAAAAAATACAAACGCTGTGTTAGACATGGGCTGCACACCAGAAAATATACTGTGTTTCCCTTTTTAGTACTCTAGTAACTCTACTTGAGATGTGGATGGGGAAGACAGAGACAGATAAGGAGAGACAGACAGAGACAGAAAAACCTTAAGACACTGGTCAGAGGAGTTGAGTAACTTCTCTAGAGACACACAGTAAGCAGCAGTGGCGTGAGGGTTGTAATATTAGAGTCCCTTCACTGAGTCACACTTCCTATGTGTGATAAGGGTGTCCAGCCGACCATTTCCCTGGAGAATAATTACAATGTGACACTATCATAGAAAACCAATGCAGGGAGTGGAGGGAGAAGAAATGAACAAAAGCTCACTCACATCCACACATCATGCAACCCTGCAGAATCCTTCTCTGCAGTGAACGCATCCGTCTATAATACAACATGCGTGATGGCACATGTTCTGCTTGCTGGGTTCATTAAGATCCCCATGGCCCACCCCTCCCAGCTGTGTTCTAGCTGTGTGCCCTGAATCCCTGCATCTCCAAACACTGGACAGAAGACATTTTTATTCCAACCAGAGTTCTTATGGACCATGTACTCCAAGGAGAGCAGCCAAAGTTCAAAGGCAGGTGGGATTCAAACTGTACCTTGGCTCGTTAACTGTAAAGTTTGGGGGTAACTATCTGAATCCATTTCCTGATCCAGACAGATCATGAGTTCTACGGAAATGAACAGAAACTGCATTTGCCCATCATCAGGCCCCTGACCCAAGGAAGCATCCAGTGTTGGAAGTTTAATATTTAGAAAAAAAAAAAAAAAAAAAAAACCAAATACAGGGAAGAAGGAAGGAAGGAGAAAAGAAGAAAGGAGGAAGGAAGAAAGGAAGAAAGAAAGAAATGAGGGAAGAAGGAAGGAGGAAGAAATGGAGTGAGGGAGAAAGGAAGGAAGAAAGAAAGGAGGAAGGAAGAAGGGAGGGAGGAAGAAAAGAAGGAGGAAAGGAAAGAGGGAGGAAGGAAGCAAGAATGAAAGAGAAAGAAAGGAAGGAAAAAAGAGAGAGCAAGAGGGAGGGAAGGAGGAAGAAAGGAGGGAAAAGAAAGAAAGAAAGAGGAGAGAGAGGGAGTGAAGGAAGGACAGAAGGAAGGGAGGGAAAGAGAGAGGGAGGGAAGGAGGGAAGGAGGGAGGGAGGGAGGGAGGAGGAAAGCAAGCAAGCCAGCCTAATTCCTGACACCTGTGTTCCAGGGCAGCAGGCTCCCTTGCTTGCCTGGAAGCGAATATATCAGTAGTCACTCAGGCTATGATCCCATGAAAAACACGGGCGACAAAAGCCCCTTGCAGCAATCTCCAAGAAGGAGGAATAAATTAATCAAGCTGCCAGAGAGAGAAGGCCGGGTTGACCTCCTTCTGATCTCATTACTTCTCTATTACCCTTTTGAAAAACACCCTCTTACAGAGATCACTAATTGAAGATTATGTGGAGGGAAATCGCACCTCTCCATCACGGTGGGAACTTTTCCTCATTTGTCATCCTAATAATTCACTTCTTTTCTTTTCTGAAGAGACAGAGACACTAATGGACTATCATCAGTTAAAAAGGCAATTTTTCCATTTAATTGCACTCATTAAATACTGCACTAGAACAATTGGAAAAGCAATAGTCTCAATATTTAATCATAGCATAGGAATAATGAAACATGGCTCCAAAATAAATCTTGGAATATTTATAAAGTCATGAACGAGCTGTTTTAACAACACCTATGATCAGGGGAGATGTCGTCAGAATGAGATGTGTGATTTTTCATTTCTCCTGATTAGACCCGGTAAACATTTGCACTTCATGGGAAGAGATCAAAGTGCTAGGAACAGTTCTACCTTCAGAGGCTGCTACAGGCCTGTGGCTGGGTGACCACTCCCAGCGGGCTCTGGAGGCTTAGAGGCAGCCACATAAGCTGATCTAGGAGGACATTTGCATCCAGGTGCAGGTGAGCAGAGCCTGAAGCCCCCCCCCCCCCCATCTAATCTACCCACTTAAGATGTACAATGTGGTGCGTTCAGCTGACTCACAGTCAAGCCATGGTCACTGGCCAAACTGCAAGCCTTTCCAATCTGTTTTACCTGACATGTTCCTCTTCCTCCAATGAACTGCCTCACTTGCAAGCAGTCACTCACCTACATTCTGTCCCTGTGAGTTTTCCTACTCTGGAAGTTTCATATGAGTATATGAGTGGGGGGGTCAGGGGGGGGGTCTCCTTTCCATGGCTGAAAGACAGTTATGAGGATTTGCTACAATGTATCTACCCATTTGTCTGCTGATGGGCACTTGAGTAGTTTTGATCACTTGGTTGCTATGAATAATGCAGTGGCCATTCTCCCACCCACAGACAAGCCTCGGAGAATGCTTCCATTGCTATTCAGTATTTACATGGGAGTGGGCTTCCTTCGGGGTGGTAGGTTGCACGTTTGATCATCTTAGGAACTGCTGGATTGTGTTCCAAAGGGCTGTTTTACCGGACATTGCCACCAGCAGAGTATAAGGGTTACGACCTGGCTTCTCCATGTCTCTGGCAACACTTATCTGACTTTGTACCTTCAGCAGTGGGGTGATTCTTATCCCAGGACTTGGAAAGACAAGCACCCTAAGAACAGGAAAACCTGTCAGGTGCCCTGGCTCAAAGGAGTCAACATCCCTGGGTGGGAAGGGCTAGGCTAGGGGCATCCATCTGGCAGACACAAGTTCAAATCCTAGCTCTGTACCTTCCAGGCCTCCTGCAGCCTTGGCCAAGTCATTTGAGCCTTCTGTGCTCTGATTTCTCTTATCCATACTTCAAAGGAAATTAGCTTACAGGATGAAGGTAAATGGTGAAAAATGAAAAGGAATCAGAAATTGCTCAGCAAGTGTCTGGAGCCGGGGCTCAGTGGGTATGAGCACTGGCTGTTCTCCCGGAAAACCCAGTTTCTTCTCCCCAGGACCCACGTGGTAGCTCACGACTACCTGTAAGTCAGGTCCCAAGGGGCCCGACATCCTTTTCTGGCATTGCATGTACATGGGGAGCGTACATACATGCAGGCAACACACACATGCACAGATAACATAATAAATTTTTAAAACCTCTCAGTGAAATGCCCAGCACCTGGCCATTGCCCAAGGAAGGATTCTGTCATCCCGTCCCAGACCTCACTGAATGGTGACTTTGAGTTGCCCTGAGGTCATTTCAGTATGTGCTCCAGGTTCCCCTCCAGCCTTAGACCTAACAAGCTCTGAAATCCATAACCTACGTGAGCAGAAGGAAAGGCAAAAACATAGGTGGAGGTAATCAGGAGAAGGGAAGCTCAGTGAGCAGCGAACGTCTCCCAGAAAACAGTCTTCTCTGGTCACAAAGTCTACCTCTGCCTCTACACCATGCACAAGGAGGAGAGTTGCAGTCAGATATCTAACAGAATGACCCACCTCCAGGTCAGTGAGCCCTCCTCAGTGAGGCCCCTCTTTCTCACTGGGTGCTATGTTTAAATTCAGTACCTATGGTTTTAGCCTATGTTCAAAGGCGAAAGCCGAAAACGGAGAAACGTGGCGGCTTATGGTCACATTATATCCTGAAGTGAGCCTTATACACTTAGAGCCTGACTCCCTGAAGATTCTAGAACCCTGTGAGTCTGGATGCCTCATTCTCTAATGTGTGAATGTAGCACTATGACTGTCACATAATAGGTCTCAGAATGAATGAATGAATGAATGAATGAATGAATATCCTAAGTTGAGCCCATGGAACTCTTTGGATACTTCCCCAGCCACCCTGTCACCTCTGTCATTCCATATATACCAACTAAAACTAAGCATATTCATAAAAAGAAACAGTCCATGCTCTGAGCTTCACGACAGACCCTGAGTTGTTCTGGTTCACCATACGAAAATCCCAGGATGCTCCTGTGCAGGCTTTTGAGGAAGCAGCTTAAGTCTTCAACCATCATGGCACTTTCCTTTGACTTTGCTACAATAGAGTCATCGATCAATCTATAACTACTGCCCAGACCCAACCCACTCCCACGTTCTGTGTGGCTTGAGCTAAGAACGGTTTCCCCATCTTTGAATAGTTGAACAAGAATCCAAACAAGGAGCTGATGTAGTGACACATGAAACTCTGACCTCAACAGCCCTGAGTAAAGCTTCCATATAGAAACATGCACTCAGGAGTTACCCATGGCGGGCGGCTTCTGTACCGTAATGACCAACATGAGCAGCTAGGATGGACTCAGCACACACTGCAGGGCCTATCCCACCTCAGGAAAGTCCTGTTCTCTCCTGACCACGAACTAACTTCCTCTGTATTAGTGAAGCAATCACTCTAAACAGACACATCCAGGAGGAAGCATGTATTCAGATGTACCTGAGTTTGAATCCCTCCTCTCACACTTACTGGCTGTGTTTAATCTCTTCGAATCATTACTTTCTCTGCTGTCAAATAGGATTCATCGTTGATCGGTCACCGGGTGGCTATGACGTTTTAAAAGGGGGGGGGGGGGCAGGGATGAAAACATATGGCAAAGGGCCTGGCCACTAAATACCATCATTGGTATAGACTGTTCCTTAATTAATATAGTTTTCTAAACATGGTTCAAAAGGAGTCAAAGTATCAGCCCTCCCATCGGAGCTGGCTAACACACAGGAGGAATGGAAGACGTTGTTAAAAACAATAGAACAAACTATATAATCAGCGTGTAACAAAATCCAGATGGATTGCTCCACGCCGCTAGTCCTTGCCTTCCCCCACCAGCCCCACCCACTGGCAGGGGAAGTGGGAAATAAATACACAACCGCCCTATTTATATACAATGAAATTGAAACCATTTGGCTCTTTTTTTTTGAACAATTTTAAACCAAGTGTTCAGGCGAAAGGCATTGGGGTTTGTCCTTTTACGCCGATGTCTTTGTGCACTAATTTGAGTTAACGTTCGACCTGCAACCTGTCTCTGCGGGTCTGTCACTTACGATCCGTATAACAAACATGCGCAAATGAAACCCATTTGCATCTATTCCCTAGGAAGAGCTGATGTCATTAGAGGTAACCAGAATCATATGCTTCCTGGTCCGACTCTCATGAGGTGCCAAATGTGTCTAGTTTGGTAAGCGTGCTTCATAGAAGGAAACAGACATGGTGTTAGGAGAGTCCTATCGGAGACCTCCATGTGCACATGTGAGCCCTAAATCTGAGGCCGAAGCAGGCCCCCCTGCTCCTTCCCAATCACTCTGAACTACTTCACCATGCATCTTACGATCACTTCTTTCCCCATGGGTTCTTGCGTGTACCACCTAAGAAAAAGACAGCGTTACCAAATAAAGAGGAATTCCCAGGCGCACATCTGTTTAAGGACTTCAAATTCAATCCTGCATCCCAACAACCCTGGGACAAGGATTCTGTGATGTGGCTTTCATTTCCAGCCTCCAATAATGCCTCTAATTATGTCCTCTACTCCAGTGTTTTTTTTTTTTTTTTTTTTTAATGCAACCTTGAATATAAACACAGCTGACCAATAAATGAAAGCCGGAGGTAATCCTCTCTAAAATTCTTGTTTCAGAAATATCCAACGAAACAGTCACAGCTCGGGAATTCCTATGTATGATAGGATCTGTACATCCCAGACTTTTTCTACACTTACACACAAAGAGAGGTTAGTGCTTGGCCAGTTTAGAGCGCCAGTAGCAGCCCCCCGACGTCTTGACGTCTTACACACCTGTAAAGATCAGAGCAGAGGTGTGAATACATCATGAATGGAACAGGAGATGCAGACCTCGCAGCCTCGTTTGGTAAGACAGACAATAAGCTAACATCCTCTGCAGTCTGGCGCTCACAGCCAGACGACAGCTTCACACAACAGGAAGCTGTTTCCGTTTCCTGGGACTCAACTGTGGCTTCAGGGAAAGACACAGACCCCATGTAGTTTACAGGATACCATCCTGCTTTCTAACTCTCCCCTCTGCCGAGGTATACCATCTCCTGCAAGGCAGCTGGATCATTTGTCAATAGCCGAAAGATCCAGATGGTGGGAAACATCTAGATACTTGAAAACATCTGGATATTTCATTCTTCATCCAGATGTTGGGCTTCCCCTAGGTGCAGCCTGCTATCTTTGGTTAAATAATTTGAAGACGCATTTGGCCAAAAGGTAACTAAGTTTACTTCAGCAATTCCTTCTTGAGATACTTACGTCTGGCAGAGAAAAGCCCACCCTCTCCGGGGAATAATACAGTTATTGGGGTTTGTTTTCATCTGAATGAATCAGGCAAATTACTTGGGGGGGGGGGGGGAAGCTACAGAGTGAAAAACAAAAGCAAAATGGTTTACCATGCAATTTGGGCTCAGTCAGGTTAAGCTATCCATTTGGAATTTACAGAAGTGTAACAAAGTACCCAGCATGAAATCAGAACCAGGTTAGCATGACAGCACACACTGGTGATTTAAAAAAAAAAAAGTTTCTTGACTGAATGCACGCACAAATGCATATGATTCTCATTTCTCTTCCATTACAAAGGCAGGTTGCAGAGCTGGCTCAGCAGGTAAGAGTACTTGCTGCTCTTTCAGAAAACTGAAGTTTAAGTCCTAGCACCCTAGGAGAGCTCACAAACTTCTGTGTCTTCACTTCTGGAAGATCTGATATCCTCTTGTGGCTTCCACTGGCATGTGTACACGTGCATGTGCGCACACACACATGTATGCACACACACACACACAAGCACGAAACCACCCACACACACACAGTCATTCATTTGTTCATTTACTCGTCTAAGAAGGATGTACTCGGCACCTACTGTGTGCAGGTACCTACTGTGTGTATAGTGACATAAACCTGAGACATCAACAGAACAGATCAGCTAAAATTCCTGTGCTCTCTGGCACTAAGCAATAATCTCACGCAAATATGAAAAGATCCATGCCTCACAGAAGCATAATGCAAGGTATATTCGCCGAGTTTATTAGACGGTCAAACTGAGATTACCAGCCAGAGAGGGCTGCTGGAGAACTAGCGAGCTACATGGAGGGAAAAGGCCTGTCAGGCAGAAGGTGAAGGAAAGACACCTAAAGAACAAAGATAAGAAGTTAGCCTCCTCTTAGAAAACAGGAAGGTGGGGCTACTGAAGTGACTTCAAACAGTGCACCACAAGAGGATGAGGTATAGTGATGGGTGGGCAGGGAGTGGACTCAAATTTAATTAATAAAACATTAATCAGGAACTAGGAGAGGGAATATGGGCAAGAGTCACCATCTTCACACACGCATGCACACACACTCGCGCACAGAGGGAGGATGGGAGGAAGGGAGAGAGACATCGCAGCAGTACGCACATAGGAGGAAGACCCTTGGTTACTCATTGGGGGCTGCTGAGTTGGGAATCAGCTACTGAGATTTCTCTCAGGAACCTCCTCCATCTCTTAAGATCAGCTGAATGGGAAAGGGTGAAGACCAGGAGCAGAGATCCGTCTGCTTCGGGGCCACTGTTAACAGGCAAATGCATCTAACATGATCAAGGAAGAACTAGGGGCCTCGCATCACCCCCCTCCTTGCAGCTACATTTAGTCCCTAACTATTTTTTAAATTTAGTTTTTTGAGACTGAGTCCCACTGTGTAACCCATGCTGACTTCAAACTCATGATTCCCCTGCCTCCGCCTGCCACTAGGATTTCAGGTGTGTAACACCATCCTCTGGGAGATCTTGACTTTTGCAGTGTCTTTATGGATATGCATAAAGTACCTCTTGCTCTTGCAAACATTCTTGGGCTTTCTGCTCTGGAGAGCCTGCTTTGGCTCTCAGATGCTATGCTGAGAGTCGGAACCTGGAGCTGAGTCACTCCTGGGTAGCACTTAACCATTCAGGAGCCTGTGCGGGTGTGGCCACAGTACTATACACACCAGAAGGGAAGCCACATGTGGCAGAGCTGGAAGTTCTCTAGGCTGTTGCTATAACAAAGCCAGCCCTTTCTCTCTGGAAGATTAGCTTTACTGGGTTTGAGTTTTTGATGTGCAAGCAAACTGACATCTGATACTGCACTCTGTTGTCTTTCTCCTTAGTTTACCCAAAACCTCCACCATTGCTTGCAATCAGAGAATCTTGTGGTGGGCAATTTGTCCATTGCTACTTGTATGACCTTAAAAAAAAAACATTTATCTTACGTTTACATATGTCTATGTGTGTATGCACACATGTATGGGTATCTGCAGGACCAGAAGATACCATAGAACTGGAGGTAGAGACAGTAGTGACCTATCATGTGGATTGTGTGACCCACATCCAGGTCTTCTGCGAGAGCAGCGAGTGCTCTTAACTGCTGAGCCAGCTCTCCAGCCCCCAACAAAATGATGGTTAATCTGGGTAAGTAACACTAATACGTTTTGGGGAGCCATGGACATACACCTCTAGCTATGTTTGTGAGGGACTTTTTAGATTAGGTTAAATTAAGTGGGAAGACTCACCCTAAATTTAAGTGGCATGATGTCTCGGGCTGTGATGTCAGCTTGCATAAAAAGAAGAAAGTGTGCCGAACACCAGAATGTATCGCTTTTTGTATCCTGACTGAGGATGCCATGCGACTGGCTGACTTCAGCTCCTGCTGCCATGCCTTCACCAAACACAACAGACAGCATCCCTCCGAACTGTGAGCCAAAGTGAATCCTGCCTCCTTTTGCATGTGTTTTGTTTGTTTTGTTTTTGCTTTTCTTTTGTTTTGTCACAAGCATTTGGTCCTACCCACAGGAAACACAGCTGATAAAAACAAAAGGCAGAATTGCGAACTCCCCCCTCGGCCCTGCAACCCCACTCACATGAAAACCAAAAGTACTCTAGAAATTCAAACACACACAAGCAGATGCCTGCATGCACCCAGGAAAGCTCTCACTTCCCAGAGCTTGCTTCCAGGTTGCCAGGGTCCATCATGGCTCCCCCCGCAGGAAACAGAGACCAAATGCAGGCTATCTTCCAACTCAACTGTGAGGGAAACAAGACCTTTAACTCAAAGGGAAAAGGGCTCAGATCCCTCAGTGTTTTCTAAAGGGATATTGTTAGAAGCGATTCCTACTCCTGGATCTTTTGTGCTCCGGGGGTGGAAACAGGCAATGGTCCAAACGCTGTAACCTTTTCAGCAGCCGTAAGGAAACAGTCACTATCACTTTGCTTTTTATACTGCGGCTGTAGAAAGAACAGGCCGCACAGATTCACAGGGGGATTAATGCTGTCTTCCAAAAAAGAAGCAGAAGATACTTATGGGGAGTGAAATGGATGGTAATTGTATCACTGTCTGCTCTCATTTCCTCTCAGTCCAGCATCTCATAAACACCAAGTGGTGTGGGGCTACAGCGCTCCCGCAGATCAAGGTGAGGACACCCTGAGTGGAGCTGACACAGAGACAAACCGGCCGGGTGGTGACCTTTCCAGACAGGGAGTCAAAAGGCAAAGGGTAGGTAGGCTTCTAGAATTGCGAAGTGGGCAGAACAGAAAGTGCATTCTCACACCTCCCATAAGTGACGATTCACACACAAACACGCACACAGAAATGCACATTCTAAAGTGCACACACTGTGAAAGGAGCTCTTCTCTGTCACTATCCTACTTGTCCCTGCCCTTGCATTAGCCCAGGGAGTCTGAATCCCTGCACTAACAGATGTAGAGGCAGATAGCTCAGCGGGCACCAGGCTGCACACGGGAGGATGTTTAGCACGGTCTAGCTGCTAGCTGCTAGCTGCTAGCTGCTGCCTGTCCCTCTCCAACACACTGTCACATACAAGAATGCTTCCAGGCAATGTCCCCTGGGAGAAAAAAAAAATATCACTATAAGGAAACAAATGCTGTGTCCTTTGATCCAAAGCAGAGTGTGAGTGTGTCTGTGTGTGTGTGTCTGTGTGTGTGTGTGCACAAGTGTATATGTGTATGTGGGTTTGGTGTGTATATCTGTGTGAATGGATATGCATGCATATTGATGCAAAATGCACTATCAGCACTCAAGTTTCTCCAACTGCTTACCCCCTTCTCTCTCTCGCTCTCTCTCTCTCTCTCTCTCTCTCTCTCTCTCTCTGTGTGTGTGTGTGTGTGTGTGTGTGTATGTGTGTATCCACGCATGTGGGAGCATGAAGGTGCATGTACGCCCATGTACATATGCACATCATGGTCTCAGAAGTTGCTCTCAGTATCTTCCTCAATTGCTTTCCCCATATCTATATTCAGTTATTTATTTATTTATTTATTTATTTATTTATTTATTTATTCATTTACTTACTTACTTACTTATATTTTGAGTCAGGGTCTCTCTTTGCAGTTCTGACTGTCCAAGGTATGGACATGTCCAGGGTATGAGGACCAAGCTTGTCTCAAACTCAGAGATTTACCTGCCTCTCTGCCTTCTGAGTGATGGGTCTAATGGCATGTAATACCATGACTGTCGCCCTTTACTTTTCAAGATAGCCCCTCACTGAACCCCCAAAACACCATCTCAGCATGACACTGAGCTCCAGGGACCCACCTATGTCCACCCACCAGTGCCAACATTACAAGGCTGCACAGATGCCTGATTTTAAAGAGTGCAGAAGACACAGACTCGGGTCCTCATGCTCACCCAACAAGTACCTTACCCACAGAGCCATCTCCACATATCCAAGAGGGCATTTTACAGCACAAACCTGCAGGCCATGATTGAACCTTCTGAATAACTGCCCCACCCCTGATGCTTAGCCCTTCTCAGATTTAAGACAACAATAGTAATATGTGGCAGGGACTTGCTGTATATTAGCAACTCTATCTAAAATCAAAATGAGACAAAAAACAAAACAAAACACAAACAAAACCAGGAAGCTGCTAACACTGCAATGCTAGGTGGCTGGTCACATGTACATGTGCTCCCTTAAGCAGGGCATTGCTACACAAACTGCAACTTCAAGTAATGTGGGAAGCCAGGAAGAAGTATTTGGTCGGAATGAACGTGATATGGCCAACAGAGGGAAACCCTAACCATCAGAAGATTGGGCACAATGTGTCTTTTGGACATGGTGGGAACACGGTACTCAAAAACCTTAAGCAGCCATGGTCACCTGCACAAGATCACACCAGCCAGTATTCCAGCATGGACAGGGGAAGGGCTCACAGGTCTGAAGATCTATGGGCAGTAGACAGCTGCTGAGGGAAGGAGAAATGGTTTTCTTCATGGACAAGCCCCTCGAAGGTTGCCCGTGTTCCAGTAACCAGCCCTGAAACACTGTACGTGCAGGTGACACTTAGAGAGACTGAGTAGGAGATAGACAGATATAGACAGATGGATAGGTAGATTGACAGACAGACAGATAATAGGTAGGTAGGTAGGTAGGTAGATAGGTAGGTAGGTAGATACATAGATACATACATAGATGATAGGTAGATGATAGGTAGGTACATAGATTAATAGGTATGCAGGTAGGTAGGCAGGCAGACAGACAGACAGTCAGACAGAGATGACAGATGAGGACATGAATTTGAGGGGAATGTGGTGAGGCCACATTTTGAGAAAAGTCAGAGGGGGAGGGGAAATGGTGGGTATGATAAAACTTCATTGTATTCATGTATGCAATTCTGAAAGGAAGAGAAGAAAATAAAGAGGCCACCGCACTATAGTGGGAACCAGAGCCTCCTTTGTCTCAGCATCCTTGCCCTGTCGTTGTATTATCTTTGTGTAGGGGTAGGTATAAGGCCACATATGGTTGGAGCAACACAGATGTATGTGGGTGTGCATGCAAAAGTCAGAAGACAAACTCCTGTGTCTGGATTTTTCAGGAATCATCCAACATTCTTTCTTTCTTTCTTTCTTTCTTTCTTTCTTTATTTATTTATTTATCTATCTATTTTTAAGTTTAGGTCCTTGCTCCCTTGAATGTGAGCAACAAGCCCCAAGGATCTGCCTGTCTCCTCCTCCAAAGTGCTGGGATTACAAGCATCTGCCACCATGCTCTCCTTTTAAAACATGGATTCTGGGCACTAACCTGAGGTACTCATACTTGCAAGGCAAGCACTTTCCCAACTCAACACCACCTCTGGAACCCATCTGGACTCTCTTCCCACTTCTCAGTCTACTGCAGACATCAACACTAGAAATAAGCAGTCTCTTCACACATGTGTGCACAGCTGACTTTGCTGACTCTTTTGGCATAGCTGGCCACAAAGAGTTAAACCCCAGCAAAGAAAAAAAAAAGCTAGAAAACAGAAACCCCCCCAGGACTGTAAATGAGTCCTAGGGTCTGCTCAGTATGGCTATGGAGAAGGAGGTGACAGCTGAGTACCTTGCCACAGACCTTCTGTCATCCCTGAAGCTGTAAACTCCACTGTCTGAGCTTGCTAAGTACTCAGTGCTTACAGTGCTTAGCAGATCGAGGGAGAAACATGTTTATACACATTGGGCCTTGTGTGACAACGGGAGGTGGGGGGGGGGGGCGAGAAATACATTAGCATAAAATGTACAGAGAAGAAAATTCAGTCAGCAACACCCCAGCCAGCCCAACTATGCTTTGCCACTGACACACACCACATGCCCATAGACTGTCCAAATTTCATCCTCTCCTCTGCACTGAATGCTCAGGGTTCCTGGAATCCTTCCCAAGTCTCCTATCTGTTCCCCATGTCTCCTGGAAGCCTAGTGGCAATTCATAAATTAAGTCCGACTTTCAGAGCTGGTCTCGGAAAACTTCCCTGAGACCACACAGAGGACTGGCTTATGCTTTCCCTCAGTGTCCACTTAGCTATGGTTTCCAGAGAGCCTGGCTGTTGTCCACTGTATCAGCAAAGGTGCTGGCTTTGCCCAGTGGGGCCTCACTACTCTCTGGAAATTAAACTGGGCTCTCTGAGAGGCTAAAGCATCTGGAAAGGGCGGCAATGCTTAAGGATATACAAGGGCAGGCAGATTCTCCTATGTTGTTTTGTTCCATGTTTAGGAGATGATGTCTCCTATAGCCCAAATCAGCTTTCAATTCACTATTTAACAAAGGATAACCTTGAACTTCTGATTCTTCTGTCTCAGTCTCTCTTCGACTGGTGTGTGTGTGTGTGTGTGTGTGTGTGTGTGTGTGCACGCGCATGCGCACCCACACATATCCAGCTTAAGAAAACTGCTTTATGAATCTTCCCGACTAGTAGAAGCCAAGGTATGAGTGTGTAAATCCTCAATCTCTGAGAGATATCACATTTGATATTATAATGCCTGTCACTTCCACTGTGGCCAGCAAGGGACATTCAGCCTGCACATACTGGGTTGGAACTAGGAGATGCAGTACCATGTCATCGACTAGTATTATTGAACACCTGGGTTCACCTATCAGCTCCATCAGGAAGTCCTTTTGAACTGGCCTTGTTCACAGAGATGAAACAAATTGGCTCCACAAGGAGTACACTCAGCAGTGCAGTTGTTATTCTGTAAAATATTAATTCAGTCCATCAACAAACAGCATCCACATTAGTGTGGGCGAGCACACACCAAGTGTGTGCCAGGCAACAAGAGATGAAACATGGGAGGGAAGCTCTCAGGAGAAAGCACGGACTGTGAAGGTCAAGTTTCTGTGCCCTCTTTACACCTGAAGCCAGGTCACAGGCAGAAGGAAAGATATTCAGTGAATATTCTTACAGAAATTGCTGTAATGCTTTGGACATGTTTTGTAGGAAATCACATGAGTTTAGCACCGTTGTGAGTGATGGTGGTGATGATGGTGGAGATGATGATGGTGATGGAGGAAGCACAAGTAAGGAAGCTGCAGGGAACCTCGTGGTCACAAGAATGACAGGAATGAAAGACCAATTGGAGTCCAGACTTTGTTCTATGCTTTTATCAGTATGGCCTAATCTAATCATCTCAGCAATCTTGATATTGGTCCAGCGGTTAAACCACTGTCGTATTCCAAGTACTAGACCCAGGCCACCCACCTAATTCCACAGTTACAATTTATGACTTTAAACAAATACTGATGGTAACCCACCTTTTATCATCCACTCCTTCTTGATTAATAACGCTCCAGTTTAATTCCAGTTAACTACATATCCAGTAAAAGCATCAGCCCTTCCAGACTCCCTTGCAGCTATGGGAGGTCACATAGTAAAAGTCTGGCTTTGACAATGCTGGAGGAATTCTCACCTCTCTCTTTCCCATCTTGCCTGCTTGGGAAAACTACCTAGAGGTACAGCACTCACACGCTGAGGCTCTAAAGGAGAACCACAGCAGCCATGGTATCTGAGGGCCTTTGCTCACAACCTGAGCTGCCTGCTTTCATAGTCTTTGTAATAAGAAAAGAATCAAGGCCTAGCTGGGCAGGTGGGAGTCAGAGTCAGGTACTTGCTAATGCAAACAACATGGGACATTATTCTTCCATCAGCTACTACAACTTGGGATGTCACAGAGAACCAATTCTCTGTCCTAAAGCTTCATGGTACAGCTACAGGACCAGCAACAAATTTTGGCTTTTTGGGGAAAAAAAAAGCCAAAAAAAAGGAACGGTGAGTTCCTTTTGGTTTTTTTTTTCCCCCAACAATATATGCATTTCAGTTAAAAGGTGAAGAGGGGGAGGGGGAGGGGGAGGGGGAGGGGGGAGGGGGAGGGGGAGGGGGAGGGGGAGGGGGAGGGGAGGGGGAGGGGGAGGGGGAGGGGGAGGGGGAGGGGGAGGGGGAGGGGGGAGGGGGAGGGGGAGGGGGAGGGGGAGGGGGAGGGGGAGGGGGAGGGGGAGAGGGAGAGGGAGAGAAGCAGCAGCAGCAGCAACAACAAGAAGAAAGGAAACAATCAGCAAATTTTTTCCATAAAAAGGAATACAGGCAACATCCAAGCCTAAGGCTCTCTCTGAACACTGAATCTTATCAGTAGTATGTTTAGTGGTTTGTGATGACTGCTGTAACTGCCAGACCTACAGGGCCTAACATCACAATGCCGTTCTCTGGCTCTGGAAATCAGCACAGAATTAATGTTGCTGGGCTAAACTCACCACACATGGGTAGAGCTGGTCCTTCCCTGTTGCTCTAGAAGGTAATGCATCCCTAGCTTCTTGCAGCTCCTAGAAACCACTGACATCTTCCACTGTGGCTGCCCTGCCATCCCTCCTCGAGGCCTGTCCTCCATAGACACGCTTTGCTATGCTCCCCTCCAACAAGAAAGTTTATAGCTGCACGTAAGAGACCACATGGATCGTCTGCATCATTTCCTGCCTCCAAATCCCTAACTTGCCCACATCTGCAAAGTGTCTTTTGCAGCGTCACATTCCCGAGTTCCTAGCATTAGGACCTGAATATAGGAGCCAGGACAAGTGCTATTGGATTACTCTGTGCGTTTGCTTCACTAGTGTTCACTGTAAAACGGGAATTGTGCCATTGATAAAGGGGCAGCAGATAAACAATGCTTCATCCTTGCATTATATGAAAAATGCTTTTAATAATACACTCTGAGAAGACTCCTAGTAAGATGGACCTCACCAGGTATTTTTTTTTTTAATATTTTATTTACATTTCAGATGCCATCCCCTTTCCCCATTTCCCCTTCCCTAGAAAACCCCTGTCCCATGCCCCCTTTTCCTTTTTGCTTTTATACATTTTTTAAATGTTAATCAAAGGCTTTATAAGTTTGGTAATGCTCAATCAGAAGTGTAACCCACTACCCAACCTAGATATATAAACTATCTTTGACTGGTGGAGACACGTGAACATCTGCCTCCATGCCACCACCCCCCTTCTCTCTCTCATCACCTAGATTCACCCTTCCTGTTAAAATAAAACTTTTCTCTCAAAATGCAATTAGAGCATAATTATTCCTAATTGTACCAGTGAGGTACAAGATAGTCATAATACCCAGTCCATCATTTTGTTGACTAACCAGAACCTCTGTCATCTCTCCTAACTAAAACACTTAGTTTTGAACCTGGCTTTTTTCTTGGCTTTAGAATGAATGTCAGCTGAAAACTCAGATCTCACCAGGTATTCTTAACAAACAAATACCAACAGGGGAAAAAAAAAAGACAGGGAGCAGCAACTGGAAATCAGAGTTATTAGTGAATTCCAACTATCCTCTGACAAAGATATAAAGGACAACTGCCCCAGAGAATATTGAAGAAACTCACCAAGGGATAACAAATGGCCAAGACAAAGCCTGAAAGTTCGTAATAGAGGAGAACACGGGCTATACCACCCAAGTGGTGCTCCTTGAGAATTGTGGGAAAGCGGAGACAGGCATGATTGTGGGAAGGGGTGAGGTTTGCTGGGACCGATGGGAAGAAATAGGGTGGGAATTGTGGGTAGGACTGTGGTGGGAATTGTGGGTAGGACTGTGGTGGGAATTGTGGGCAGGAGCACGGTGGGAATTGTGGGTAGGAGTGGGGCTTACAGTGACATGTGGGAAGAAACAGGGATTACTGGGAACTGTGGAAAGACAATTTCTCAACACTTTGATCTAAGAATGTCCCCTTCTGGCCACAGACTGAAGGAAGCCCAACACACTGGAATAGCATAATTAACACAGCAAATAGCTGCAGCCATACCGGGAGCCGTCTTTGGGAAGGGTGCCAAACCGAACTCTTGTGTAACTCAGGGGACCTCTGTAGATGCCACAGACAGGATTCCGAAATAGTTACTGGCACGTGGGAAAGCAAATCTTCATGAGAACTCCAACCTCCTGACTAGTCGACACAACAATGTATGAAACCACTTCTGGAGTGAACTAGATTCACCCTGCCAGAATCTTCTAGTGTTAAATGCCCAGGGGGAGCATGGGTGTTATTACCCACAATACTCGTCCCCAGAGCCTTCATATCTCAAGCTTTCTTTTTGTCACTTAACCCTATTTTTGGAAGAAAGAAGAAAAGCTAAGCTTTTTATTAACTATAAATGTACTCAAGCAGCACAAATATGAATTAGTGGAAGAGAATCACTTTTGAAGAGTTAAATGCTAACGCACAGACGCTTTTACAGTCTATATATAAACACAGCTCGAACCAATTGTGGGTGTGTAAGCCACCGAGGAAGGCCCACGTGAGGGACATCTGTACTGGACCTGTTCCCAATCAATGGAAAGCAGTTCTTCTTGGTGGTCTGACCACTTAACTTAAACAAAAAGGCTTGAGCCAACTTCTCTCAATGAGCCTTTCTTCCAACCAAAGGAAAAAAAGAAAAAGGAAAAAAAAAGAAGAAGAAGAATTGGCTACTGGTTATGGCAGTGTTGTGCCACAAGGTTAATAATGGTGGGTTTTAGGTCACTGGCAATTTCTCATTTCAAATTAACTTGAACCATCAACCCTCAAGCACGGACCGTTTAATGTGGGCCGTGTGGTACCCACAGTGCTCCATGGACACCCAAGTGGTGGGCGGGTGCCATTATCCTGTCCTTGGACCATTACTGAAAATGAGATAGGGCTTTCTAGCCTTAAAAAACAAATTTTTAAAAGGAAGAGAGAGAGAAAGAGAGAGAGAGAGAGAGAGAGAGAGAGAGAGAGAGAGAGAGAGAGTAAAAATGTAGAATAGTTCTTGTTTTGAGACCCAAGAATACTGTGCAGACGTAAGTGGTTGGAACCTGGATGGGCTGCTGACTTTGAGTTGGTTTGGGGAATTGGAATTTATTTATTTATTTATTTATTTATTTATTATTTATTTATTTATTTTTACTTTTAGAACTTAGTGGGGGAATTTTGAAATATCCCTATGTTGTGAGAAGATGGCTATCTTTCCCCACACTGCCCATATCTTTTTCTTGCATGTTTCTTTCCCTTCCAAATGCTCCCAGCACTCAAAATCACCTGGAGGCTGGTGGTTCTGTTCCTCCTTGCTGTTGAGAATGAAAGCTAGAGGATGCCAGTTCACTTCTGTTTTTCTATTAACAATGTCTTCCTGGTCAACCAGGCGCACTCACTATCATAGCTAAAGGGTCCTACTTGCCAGAGGATAGATAACCTTGCCTCCACAGATGAGAGAAGCAAAGGACCAGAGAAGGAGCAGATGGCTAGAAACAGACTACCATGCCTGTCCTAACAGAGGTCAGCCTGAAGGTCAAGAAGAGTTGAGAAGTCACAAAGGCAAGAGATGGGAATTCAGATTCCCAACTGGGTGGGGTGAGCATATGGGCCTCACTGCCCAAAGCTGCTAAGTTATCTGTATGCTTAAACTGACAGAGAAGAAAAGGGGAAGGAGGGGGATAAAAACCAGAGAGGGGGCGCAGAGCGAGCAAGGACAATGAAAGTTAAGAGAATGGGGCTTTCCCAGTGTTGGTGGATATGCCTGCTGGTTCTACCTCAGAACAAAGGGACTTGGGGATATTCATCGAATCCTTTGATCCAACTTCTAGACAACAGATCTGTTGATGCTATTCCCAATGACCCCTCAGCCACTGATGACACAGGCCTGACCTAAAATCAGAAGGCTAGCCATGGTGACACTGTTTGTGACTGCAAAACTAGGGGCACATCCAAGGGTACATCGGTGAACAGCTTCTACCCTGAAGCTCTGTGCCCGTGCTCTGTGCCTGGGTGCGAGGTTGGCAGTGGTAATGGACGAGGTGTGTGCTGGAGCACAAGACAAATCTATAGCATCATCTCCACAGGGACAAACTCTAGAGATGGTTTTCAATCGTTGCATTTCGGTGACAGGAGGAAAAACTGTTATCTTGATGGTAAAGGATTTAAATTTATTACATAGCTGAAACTGGTTACTGAATTGAAATTATAAAGTAATGAATCATTTCCTGAAAAAAAGCCTGGCCATTAGTAATGCCACTGTGTGACGAACTACTTAGAGATGTCAGAAGCAAAGGGTAGGGACTAAAGAGAGGGAGGGTGGGGGCTACGATCTGGTAAATTATATCTAAATGTAGATACTTTGAAGAAGATGATAAATCTGCATTTAAAAAAGGAAAAGAAAGTGGATGGTGCTTTAGGACCGCTGTGAGAAGGGCTGGAGAGATGGCCCAATGTTTAAGAGCAACTGTTGCTCTTCCAGAAGACTTGAGTTCAATTTCCAGCACACAAATTACAGCTGACAACTATCTGTAACCCTAGTTCCAGGAGATCCAACACCTTTTTCTGACCTCCATAGGCAATGGACATGCAGGGCACGCATATCTACATGTGTGAGCAAAGCATTCATGTGCAAGATAGATAGATAGATAGATAGATAGATAGATAGATAGATAGATAGATAGATAATTATTGTGAGGGAATAGTAAGTCTTCTGCTACTTTTCTCAGTCCCATTCCTCTAGAGGTCCCACAGAAATTTACATCTCTAAACATTTTCCTTACAGGGGGCTGATGGGCTTAGCCCAGCTCGAGGCATTAACACACTGGTAAGTTGGTTCCTACCCTTCCTTCCCTATCTCAAGGCACAGCAGCAGAAACAACTTGACCCAAATCTTTGTCCAAGGCCTTACATCTCCAACCTGACGGCCAGTGTGAGAGCAAATAGGAGATGCAAATTAAACTAGGGCATATCACAAACTGATCTGGGGTATCAGTTTGTATTTTAAGGTTGAACGGCTTCACTCTTCTTGGCTATTTTGTTGACAAATCTAAATAAACAGGGTTCCCTAAACACCATCAGTACAGCAAGTCTGTCTGTGTGCCACAGGTTCTGAGGGTCAGATGCAGTCATGGCCTGAGGAAGAGCTTATCCCCAGGATGCAAAGCACTGAAGTGTCTCACCTACAGACAAACGTACTTCATGGCACATTCTTTGGGGTGGACACTAAGTAATATTCACAGACTCAGCCTCATGCTCGATGTTCCCTCACCAAGCGCCTCCCTGAGAGTCACTCTCGAGGCTGGGCTCTTCCAACCCAGGTAAGGTATCCCCAGATCTGGATAGTCTGAGAGTCTCCTGTCAAGTGCTCTTAGGTTCTTGTTGAACCAGAACACGAGCGGAAATGCAGTTATCTTTTATGGTGTAAAAGGGATGAAAGAGAAGGATGGGGAGGTGAGTCAGGGGGTAAAGCCTTGCAATTCCAGGTCAGGAGGATGGGTGCAGAGACAGGAGGAGTTGGGTGCTGAAATGGTGGGATCTGGGTTCTATAAGAGAGATGTTATCTCAAAAACTAAGGTGGAGAGTGATGGCTCAAGAACCCTGCCCATGCGCATGCACGGATGCACCTTCTACATGCACATACATGTGCACATACAACATAAACATGTGCTTGCGGGCATGCGGGTGTGGGTGCACCCACACACATGTACCAAAAGCAAAATAAAGGGGTGGAGGGAATCACCCAAAGTCACAAGGTGGCAATGACAGAAGCTAACATTGCTGACCACTTACTTGTCCCAAGGACAGTGCTAAGCAATTCACATGTGTTTTCTCACTTGGTCCTTACAGACTCTGAGGCAGGAATCAGTATTAAGTCCACATTTCTAGGTGAGCAAGCCAGGGCTCCTAAAGTTGGAGCAAACTGTCCAAAATCATGCAAACAGCAAGAGGCTGAGCCAGAAAGCAAACCCAGATGTGCCTGAGTCTGTACTTCTGTGGTCCCATCTGTACTGGGGAATGCAGTGTTCCACATCACCCCTTCTGGAGAGACACTTCTCAGATCTAACTGGAGATCCTGGAGACATTACAGGTCAGTTCCACAAGCCACTCACTGCCAGCCCAGGAAGATGCCATCTTTCCTGGAACTCCCTAGGGTTTCTTTGTATGATCTCTGGGCCTTTGTAAGCATCAGGTTTAGCTTTCGTCTAGGCTATAAGAATAAGCATTATGATTTTTGTAGCCTTGCTGCACAGTTCTCTACAGACACTCTGTCTATTCATAGACAAATAAGCTACCCTGAGTCAGTCCAACAGACGATGTCCACGGTGGAACGAGAGCTATATTTGGTAGAATTGAGCCTCTTAGGGGTTATGAAAAGGCATACATTGCACTGATTAAAAGACAAAAACAGAAAAAAAATATCCCATGTATTCAATATATAATGTGTATATGTTGATCCAAGTCCTGCAGTCTACTTGAAATTGCCATACTGTCTCTAAAGAGGAAACTAAAAGACATATTTTGGGGGGCATTGAATGGAAATTACTCCTTAATATGGTTCTAAACTGACAGACTTACAACATTTTTTCCAAATTATCTACCCAGAGTCATGGGGGCTGCCGCTGGCAGGCTCTCTATGCAAAGTCATAATTAGCAGAAAATGGAAAAACCCAAGAAAGATGGGGGCCACGAAGCAGGGCTCAGGGACCCAGGGAAACTGTTGATCCATGAGAAGATCAAAGCTGAGGAGAAATCATTCCTGGGTTTACACAGCTGCATGCTCCATGCAGGAGCTCTAAAGCAAACACAACCAGGACCTGGAGGGGGCCTGTCTTGTGATAGAGAGTATGTGGGTGTCAACGAATCTCCAGGACATCAAGTGACCCCAGGGGCCGGAGGCCACCTCATTGCAGAGCTGGAAAGGGAAGCTGGTGCTTCTCCCCCCTACCCCCCAATCCAGAACTTATCTTTGTGGAGGCAAAAAATTTTTTGCTAATTCGGCCTTCTGCCAACACAATTAAGGACGAGGGTCATTAACTGATACACAAGAAAGTTGTGGAGTTTCATAAACAGGACCCGAGAAAAATGTATTGGTCAGAGCTTAATAATCTGAGAATGAGAAACTAGCCATTCCGGCTCATCCGATTGAGCTGCTGTGAGTGGCGAGCCGAGTGAGACCCAGAGCTCTCAAAACTCCTTTAGGTACATAAATCCCTAAACTCAATAATAACAAAGCCATATGTTACTGGGTTCGTGGGTATGAAGTGCTGCACGAGGCGCAAACACAACAGCAGCTCCCGCTATCATTTGGATTCATTAAAAATAAAACCATCTCATAAGCCTGCAAATGTTGATTTTTATTTTATTTTATTTTTGTATTATACAACTTTCATATTTCCCCAGTGTATGGAAGTACAATGTCTTTACATGATTGTTCTCAATGTTTTGAACTTGATATACATGCAATATTAGGAAATGAAAATTATGTATATATATGTATATATATGTTTTAACACATACATATATGAACTCTATAGTTCATGTATTAGAAAACAATATGTTTTGCTCATTAAAGGCGCCAATATAAATGCTATAAACCATGAAATTACCTTTGAGCCCTTCCTGAAATAACCAGTTCACAAACAAATGATCCATGCAGAAAGGCAAAGGGGCGATTACAATAAGACTAAGTCACATTTTCATTTCAGAATTGTTTTTAATATAAAAAAGCATTATTGCCACAAAACCAACATCTGGGGCAGGTATATCCAATTTGTGGAGGAAATATCAAATGGTACAGGCTGGGAATATAAGTTCAAAGTGGGGGCTCTACGTGTTTTCCAAATGGGGTACAGAACTCACATTTACAACAAATTATCCCAATAAGAGAAATTTACTTTTGGTTTTCTCAGTCTAGAGAGCCAGCACAAAGGCAGTGTTAGCAAAAGGACTTCACTAAAGTAAGCTTGATGGTTTTCATACCCTAAAAATAAGGCCCTGGCATCGTGATGAGCAGTGGGCATCGTGGGCAGAAGGGAATTCAACCCACAACTCAGCATGCTCAAGCTTCAGCTAGCAAAGCCTTTTAAAGCATTTTGTGCACTGTGTTTCTCAGACAAACATCATCAACACCATGTGGGAAGCTAAGAACGTGGAGCATTGGGTCCCATTCTTGAAGTCTTGAAATAAAAGGCTCTGGGATGGTGTCCTGTGATGTGTCTTCTAAAAGGGTCTCATGGGATGCTGTTATGTGCTCTCTCTCTTGAGAACATGTGCCACTCACAGACATCGGAGTTGAGTATAATGATGCACTATCCTCTGAGACAACAAGGAGCCTCCATAAGTTTTTTGACCTGCTTCTAAAGTCACTGACCCCCCACTCTCTCACAATGCAAAAAATACAGAAGCTAAGGCTTTGTGCCTATCTGCTCAGATTAAGCCATGCCATGCTTTCTTCCCTAATTTATATGAATGGCAAAGCTTTTTGACTGACTATACAAGCTTAGCTAACACTAGCATCAATGAAGACAGAAGCTAAGATCACAAGACACTCCTCAAAGTCTTCCAGGTCATAAGACAACAAACACAAAAGCAGTTATGAAACAAGAGGAGTCCAGACTTCTGAGCAAGGTGCCCTGCAATCACTGAGCCTTCCTGTGTGAGTCTTCAGGGGACATCTACATGTCTACTTTGTCCAGATCTTGCTGGCAGCTCATTCATGCATTCATGCATTCTTTGCTTTGTGTTTGCTCACTTAGTAACTCATTCATGTAACAGGAACCACTGACTTGGTTCTCTCTTCTCCCCTTCATTGCCCTCTCTCCTTCCTGACTTTCTTACTCTGGTCCCCATCTTAGAACAATAACAATAACGCTATATCATACTATCCTCTAATAGCAGAATGTTATTACTCAACTAGTGAATATCATCAGATGCACTAGATTGCTGTATTTCATCTTATGAGGTCTGCCATCTAGCGAGAGCCATATGAACAAAGAAATCTTTATAATTCACTGGGTTCTATAAAATGGAACTCTCCATTATGAAGACTAAGTTGACACAGAAACTTACTTTTCTTACATTCTCGGTGGGAAGAAGCCATAGACACAATCAATCTAAGCCCTACAGAACAAGTGAGAACTAGTGAGATTAGAAAGGAGTTAAGTTAGGACTCCAGGGATGGCTCCGTGTAAAGTGTTTGCTGTGTGTGCAAGCACCAGGACCACCGTTTGAGTCCTGTAATCCATACAACGAGACTGGCATGGTTACTCACCATTGTTGGGTCCTTGGGAGTCACTTACTAGCCTCTATAGCTACACTGGTTGAGTCCTGGGTTCCAAGGAAGAACCCTGTCTCAGACAACAAGGTAGCCAAAAATTTAGGAAGACACCTGGGGTTGATCTGTAGCCTCCACATGTGTACACACATATGTGCCTCCCCAAACATATAAAAATATACACATATACCTATACATAATATACACACACAGCACCAGCATCCAAAGAAAGTAGGTAAGATCCAGGAGGGGCAAGTCATGAAGCTTGAGGTTCACCAACTGGCAAGTTTCTCTCCAGCAAGAAATACCCATTCGTGCTTCTATGTCTCCACCTCAACTCCGGGCTTGGCTAGAGCTGCGGAGTCAGGGAGGGCCAGCAAAGATTTAACTGGACAGGCAGTCAGGAGGTCAGTTCTCAATGCCGTAGTGTACTTAAAGCTCTAGTTGAGTACAAGAAGAAACGGAGTTGGCTCTCCAGGAAATCAGCAGCAGAGAGAAGGCTAAGGAAAACGGAGGGACAAACCTATTCGGGAAGCAGAGTGCCAGATCCCAGGGAAGGCTGTGAATCATGTGCTGGGAAAGAGCTAGGATTTGATTATGGTCTGTCTCCTCTACAGTTCATGCTGGGGTGGAATCCCTACTATGAGATAACAAGAAGGGGAAATTTTCATTCCATTGATACATAGAACTGGGGATTGGGGTGGGGGTAATGAGTAGATAAGTCATCAGGGTAGGGTCCCCATCACTGGATATTAATGGATTGATAATGAGAAGGGTACTTCCCCACCCCTGACTACCTTAGCCATATGATACCTTGAAACCTGGGAGGAAGGCCCCTGTCACATGCTGCTCCTCAATCCTGAAGTAGAACTATGAGCCAAACTAATCTTTCTCTTCTTTATCCTTTACCAGGTCGGCAGTATGGGTGTAATTAGCAGCAGAGAACAAGTTAAGCCAGAAAGCCCTGCAGGAGCACAACTGGGATGAGATGCTGTAAAAATCAAGGACAGCCTGTAACAAAGGCTGGCCATTCTCCACCAGGCAGGACAATGGGGGAACAACCAACCGCACACATACTCCCCTGCTTTCTTAAAGGACACATCACATCCATGCAGCTTAAAACAACCAGGCGGGAGAAAGAAGGGATGAAGGGAAGAAGAGGTCACAGGGAACCTAGACAAGTAGTGCCAGGTTACCAGAGGAGAGGGCACAGGAGAGGGGACCATTGCTCTAGACTTCTGTATGGGTGAGATACTCAGTTACAAAGGGTGCCAGGACAAGGAACAAAGATAAGAAACCCTCTTTGATTCTATCTGCATTGTACAGCTTACTGGGAAAGAGTCAAATGTCTCCCTCCTACACAACAACACAGAGAGGTAGGCAAGAGATCCCTATTGCCTAGTAGGGTTGAGTGGTGGCTCGGCGGTGACATCTCCAGAGCCACACCAGCAGATTAGGGTCTAGATGGTGAGGGCATGTGTCATTAGTCAGATCTGGGAGGCTGAGAAGGCTATCAGGCAGGTCCTGTGACTGGGGCATGTCCACCAGGTTCTGAAACTTTCTCCTGACAGACTGCATACTTTTAAAGGGCCTAGATCACTCACTGCCAAGGAGACTCAGAATTGGGGTTCTCTAAAATCCTTGAATACTTTGCAAAGTATTTGAATGTCATGCTCCTTTAACTCTCCAGCCCCTCCCCTCCCTCCCCCCCCCCCCCAAATCTGGAGATGCTAGAGGGTTCCAAACCCCTCCAGGCAAGGCCAGCACTTATACTGCATGGAATGTCCTGTCTTTCTGAAAAGAGCCATATTGGCTCCATCATATAAATACATTTGAAAAGAGCCTTTTATTTTCCTTTTCATTTCTCTTTTTTTTTAAAAAAAAAATAAACATAATTTTTTCACATAAATCCTAATTTAAAGCATTCCAGGTCCAAAAGATAATTATTTGGACCACATAAATACTGCATGTGGGTGGAATGGGGATTGCATGCATAGCCATAAAAAAAATACTTGGATCTGTTATTTTTCTTAAAATTGCTGCGTTGTTACCATTTTTATTGAGTTCATTAAAAGACCATAAAAATCAATTCAAACATGTTTGCAAAACAGATTTCCAAATTTCATGACAACAGTCTTCAGTTGTTAGGCCGAAGATAAGATGACAGATGTCTCAATTCCTACAGCTTTTGTGTCACCATTCATTCATTCATTCATTCATTCATCTATTCTTCATCCAGCCAGACCACATCCCCCTCTGCAGGACAAGCACTGAGGCAGGGACAATCCCCACCCTCAGGGAATCATCAGCGTGCTGATGGAAAGAAACTGAGGGGCATTAGTTATATCTGTGGGTGGTGAATTCTGTATATAAAAGATTATACAGTATCTTTGAGCCTGGAAAGATATAATGCCTCTGCGGTAACTCCTGGCCTCTGCTATTTGCAATCTGAAAGCAGCTGGCTAAGCAACAAGGAAATGAACAAACGGTGCTGTGTTCCAAACAAACTTCCCTCTCCGACAGGCAAACTTGAAATGTTGTCATGTGACATGAAATAGTTTTCTGCTTTAAATTTTTTTCACATATTGAAAATGAAAATTACAAAAACAAACAAGCAAACAAAAACAAAAGCAGGGTTCCGGGTATAAAGTTAGTGAAGTGCCTGACTAGCACACATGATCTTGGGTTTGATCTTCAGAACTGCATTAACCAGCGTGGGAGATGAGTTAGGAGTATGGAGAGTTCAAGGTCGTCTTCAGCTGTATAGGTTGTCATACAGGGGAAAATGTACTGTCTCCTGGCTAACCAGTAAGCACCCAACGTTGGGGCTATGAGCCTAAACTCAGCACCCAGGGCTTCTTCTAACAACCCAGGTGGCATTGCTTATGGGATAAAAGGTGGAGGAACTTCCCTTAGTTATTGTCATGCAGATGCCTCAGCTCTTTCCCCTGTTCATTTGTTCTTTCTTTTCTTTTCTTTTTTTTTTTGTGACTATCCCTGGAAACTCCACTTCTACCCTAGTTTTGCTTTGTTGTTGTTAAAACAACAACAATACAGTTCTATAACTTGGATGAAAAGCTAAACCAATACTTTCTGAAATTTTGAAGAAGTATTAGCACATAGTTTGAGTCCTGGGAATCCAACCGGAAGGCAGTTTTCATGGTCAGCTTCTAAAACTCTCCTGGTAGTCATCTCAGGTGGGAAGGAAAGGAAATCCCTGTATTAGTCCCAGGCCCCTTATCCTGACTCCATTGCTCAATGACAGCCACCAGCCATCTCTGTCATGGTGAGGGAAACACAACTTAATCCATGTAAATGGCCTTCGGTGGGCAATTGTTCAAGCACATGAAGGTTCTAATATAATTATGAGCATGGCCAGTCAATTAAGTGCAAACGTGCTGTTTATCTGAAGGAGGCTAACACTGTGAAGTACTGTGAAAATAACTCTGGGCTCTGGTCCTCAAGTGAAGGATACACACGGAGTGAAAACGGGGATCAGGAAGAAAGCTGAAGCAAATATTTCATCTGGTATTTCTGAAGATGTCAGATTAAAATATGTTACCTTAGCTCCCTGAATAGTTACCTGATGAGTTAAGTTTGAGTTCTTAGCAAATGTTAACAAATATCAACTGGATGAGAGAGAGAGAGAGAGAGAGAGAGAGAGAGAGAGAGACAGAGACAGAGACAGAGACAGAGACAGAAAGAAATGGAGACAGAAACAGAAACAGAAACAGAGACAGAGAGACAAATGCACAGAGAGACAGAGAGGGAGACAGACAGACAGACACACATACACACAGAGGAAGGGAAAGAGAGTGAGACTGAGACAAAGAGAAGGGAGAGAGCAAGAGAGACAGAGAGAAACAGACAGAGACAGAGAGACAGACATACACAGAGACAGAGACAGACAGGCAGACAGAAAGGGAGGGAAAGAGACAGAGAGAGAGAGAGGAAGAGAGAGGGCATGGATACCTGGTACCTCTCACCTAGCCTTATCCCTAGTTTGAAGCTGACAGACTAGTAATGTCCCTTGTCTCTCTAAATATCTCTCTAAATGTCTTTAAGAGTTTGGAAAAAAATTAAACTTTGCGTTAGTGACTGAATAGCATAACAATTCTCATAACTTCCCCCATCTAAAGAATTAAAAGGGAAAACAAACCCTCATCATGTGATTTCTATATATACAATTTGCGCTGCTGTAAAAGCATATTTTGAAAAGTGCTCCCTAAATAATTAACCTATTCCTTTTACCATACTTCCTATATTACAGAAGTCATTTTCTCACCAAGAATCAATAAGTCTTTCCTCCTGTCAGTCATTTTTCTCCATTTAACGGAATGGACTAAAGTCCGACACGGCAAGTTACATTACCTTTGAATTATGTGCGTAATTTAAAATTCAAAGTACTGCGCTAAGGAGCTTTTTAGACTGGCCACTCTGCACGCTCTTCATAAATATGGCCCCTCAGACCCTTCTGACAGATTTACGGAACAACAGAAGTTAGAGCGGGGACTGAGAAGAGAGCCCTACAGTAAAGCTTCCTGGGTTACACTGCGGCAGGAACAATTGTCTCTCAGAGGCAGCACAAAGCAGGCTGACATCCATCACTCACCAGGAAACGAAGCTGCACTTCCAGATTAATGAGAAAGCCATTCTAGAGCGGCTGGGCTTTAATTACAAATAAACACGTGGGCAGATATCGACATGTCTGCTTCGTGAGTGTGCAGGGGTCCGAAAGGCCGATCGGACTTTGTTTGGTTAAATCTGGGACCTTTGAGAAAACTTCAGGTTTGGACACCCAAGAGGAGTGTGCTGGCGAGATCCTTCAGTTAGTACAACACACACACAAGGGGAAAGAATACAGAGAAATGAAAATGTATAAATGGGCCAGCGAGGCAATTCCCTGTTACAAATTTAATAAAGCGATGTTTATAACCTTGCACTGAATCTGTGAGCTGATGTCCTGGGGATTATAAGTGAAACACAGCTGACCTCATTCTTCGGGGAAAGAAAAATAAAGTGACGATTGGAAATGTCACCGAGTTTTCTCAAATCTGCAATGGGGTGACTCACACTCTGGCTGGTAGAATTTAAAAAGAAAAGAAAAGAAAAGAAAAAAAAACAAACACCTGCCAAGTAGAAATCATCTCTCTGTGTACAACCATACAACCTGTAGTATTTTACTTGGGGCTTTGGCAAAAGTATCATGTGACTCTAGCTGTCAAAACAGAGCGTTTTCATGAGGATGTGCTCTCCAGTAGTGTTAGCAAGAGAACAGCAACATGGGCTTCATTTCACAACTACGATCTGCATGTCAATGTCTGGGCCTCTTTCCCCAGACCTTTGCTCATGAAGTAACTTGTTTCTTTGGGAAAGCATTCCCAGGGGAAGGTTTCTCAGCTTCAGCATGTAAGGCACTACTCTGTTCCTTCCCTCTGGCCCAGCGTCCACTCACTCCTCTGTTTCTCCCTTTTCCTCAGTAGTAATTCATTGAAATGAATGTGTGGCGCCCTGCTGGGAACACATCTTACAGGCTCCCCTTTAGTAAGCCGCTTTAGGGGGTGCCTTCTTAGGTCCTCCAAAACCTACTTTCTTTGCTGAGGTTTTATTTTTTTGCCAAGTTAGCATCTTGGGAAAAAATAAAATCTCTTTCTCCTCCCCCCCCCTCTCTCTCTCTCTCTCTCTCTCTCTCTCTCTCTCTCTCTCTCTCTCTCTCACACACACACACACACACACACACACACACACACACACACCAAACACCCAAGAAAAAGGGAAAAACATTAACTCTCACGCATTCATTTTTAACAATAAGCTCATTCCAAGGCTAGGAAAGGAACATTGTGGCGAAGGTTCTGCTGTGGGCTGTCCGGCTTTTCCCTCCACTCTGCCTATGCCCCGACTCTCCCAGGCAGCTTGCAGGCACGCCCTGTCTTCCTTTAAAATTCCTGAGAAAAAGCTGAGCCTTCCTGCTGGGCATTACTTCTGCATGGCAACATTGTATAATCTCAAGTGCGGAGAACATCCTTCCCTCACTCACCGACAGTTTTCTCTTTGCTCTTCCAATTCTTGAGGTAATTATTTCCCTAACTTTGTCTGGGTTTTATCCCCAATATGGAGAATGTAGCAGCTCTCACCTACCAGGCAGATACTAAAATGTAAATGAGTCAGTTCTGGTAAGGACATACCGATGGGATCTAATACCTCATGATTCCAATGGTCAGCTCATAAAGGAATGACATTCTCAGGATTAGCTGGTTCTTAAGGGGTTACTCATAGGAAACTTGAACTTGACACAAATGGAGGTGTTACATTTTTCTTGGGCCCCTATAGATCATAAAGGGGAAAAAAATCACCATGCAGCAGGTACAACACAATTCTAACAAAAGATGGGTACAGAACGGATTCCTCTTTGCAGAGAAAACTGCACCGTAGCCGGGCTTGCTCATTCCACACAAAACTGCATTAAAACAAAAGCCACAACCATGATCACAACAAAACCAGAACCTCCTACATCAACCCAGGACATCATTTCCGATACTTATAAAGTACGACCCTCGTCAAAGCATATGCCGTATCCGTCCCAGGCCTGGTAATGAATTTCCTATATGTACCTGCTGTTGAAGGGCAAAAAAAAAAGTAAACTCATAAATAATTCAACACACGGTCTCCTGCCAACAGATCATATATTGTCCATGTTTCACCTGCCATATTAAATAAAAATTAAAAACTGTTTACTCTTTTCATTTAAAAAACAAACAAACAAACAAACCCCAGGGATTAACTAGAGGTGACCACACCAACTATACAGGATGGGGAAAAAAGTAATATCTCTATGTAATATGTACTTATGTTATGTATGTCAAATTGCAGAGTGAAAATAGTCACTAAGAATGGCTGTACCAATGTAAGGGAAACGATGATTGTAAATATTTTCAAAACTGCTTTATTGTGAGAGATATATTAACAAGGGAGAGTTAAGGGTTCAAACATAGGGAAGCAGGCTGCCTTCATGCCTTCCTGCAGGCATATTAAAACCAACCAGCACTTAAACACTTCTTTTCATACTTTTGTAGGTAAATGTGACTCCACTTCCCTTAGCTGCTTTCTCTAAAAAAAATTAGAGAACAGATCCATCACCCAGTCCTATAAATGTGTGTGTGTGTGTATTTCTTGTTTGAAAGTCTGATTCAGCAAGTCAAAAGCTGGGTGCCGTGGGGCTTCTGAGTAGCCCCGTCCTTTGCCCCTGTGACTGCTCAGGTGCCTTGACAGGCCATGGGAAGGGAGAGCATCTTCAGAGTACTTAAATTGCTACTGATAGGAAGGAAAATGGCCACCTGGGTGAAGTTTCGAGGGATACCTGCAGGGGAACAACAGACTGCTATTGTGTCCAAAACGGTGACAGAGCTGTCTATGGAAGGAAGAAGTTGCAATGCTTTGTGGATGCAGAAGATGGAAACTTCTGCTTGACTTCAAAGACACAAAAAAAATAGGCTGACCCCCCTGGTCAGTGGTCAGAGGTGAGGCAGGGACTTTAGGCTGGATGGTAGCTAAGCAGTCAGAGCTTAACCAGTTAAGGCCACCTAGGATCACAGCACTCTGGAGGCTGAAGCAGGAGGATTGCTGTGAGTTCAAGTCAGCAGGGGATGCATAGTAAGACATTGCTTCAAGAAGCAAAGGAAAATCCTTGAAGAGGACAAATGTTAACAACTCCAGCAGAGAATTTTGTGGCATCAAGTCTCACTCACACATGTGGAGACATGTTGGATTTTACTTAAAAGATCCCCCAGCCGGTCCCACAGGGTTTTAAAAACTGTGTGCTTTGGTTTTCTTTCTTTCTTTCTTTCTTTCTTTCTTTCTTTCTTTCTTTCTTTCTTCCTTCCTTCCTTCCTTCCTTTCTTTTTCTTTTTTCTTCCTTCCTTTCTTTCTTTCTTTTCTTTCTCCTCTTCTACCTCTTCTACCTCTTCCTCCTCACTCTCCTCCTCTTCATCCTCCTCCTCCTCTTCCTCACCATCCTCTTCCTCTTCCTCCTCACCCTCCTCCTCTTCATCCTCCTCCTCCTCCACTTCCTCCGATTCCTCCTCCTCCTCTTCTTCTTTTGAATGGATGCCAGAGTCAGGATGGCCACATCCTGTCCCATTACATTACCAAAGGATCGATCCTTGTTCTCTCTCAGGAGAAAAGTCAGAGCATGGCCCCCATGTGGAAGTGACAGAGTTCAGGAACCTGGTAGTGACATGGACCAGTGATATACGTGGCTGTCCTAGTTTCAAACATAATAAAAATAACTAAATAAATAAGAACAGAAGTGCTTATGAAAGTAACACACTGTTGGGCAGCAGCAGCAAACAGCAGGTAAATTCGGCTTTCCTTTCATAGCTACCTGATAATAACAGGAGGGTCTCATTGGCAGAGTTGATCCTTGATCTATTTTTATTTTTTTATTATCTTCTGTTGTTTGCTTTCAGTTTTTAAAGTCCATGCAAATACGCTGCTTGTAAATCATGCCGGAAATGTGTGTATTATTTCATTTGGGGGAAGAATCAAGTTCTAGAAGGCAACGCTCACATTTTACTTAATTACCAAACAAAGACATAATGGACTATTTTTCTGTATTCACCAGAGACAGAAGGACTGTCAGTTTGATTGCCTGTTAAGGTTTCGGTGAATCACAACGTTATTAAGCTTCTAAATCAGAGGATCGGTTCCTTCCGCTAAGTCTAACAATACTAGAAAGTAAGAAGGAGGGGGGGAAACACCTCATCTGGGGCTGTAATATTTGCTGAAAAAAATCCACTTCAAAACATTAATCAAATTTTTCGCCTACTGGGCAACCATATGGCAGAGCAGCATGTGAATCTCACAAACTTGCTGATCTCCTGTAACCGGGTGCAATTAATTACGCTGGCTGCATCCATCTCTTGGATTTTCGCCTTGTGAAAAAAAAAAAAAGTATTTATTGTAACAGCTTTTACAAAACAAGGGAATGAAAATCTCAATTGATTAATGAGAGGAATGGAAATATTTCCGTTAGCAGATTTTTTTTTTTTTCTTAAACGAATAAGGATTAATACTGTGGACGGATCAAGCTCACCATGAGGTGGTTTTTATTTTGGACCCCCCCCCCCAAAAGGTGGAGGAAGAGTGGGCTGAGAAGGTACGGCGGCTCTGACATGCATAATTCACTAGCAGGCTTTGGATCGCAAGTAATAAAGGCTTAAACTGGTGAAGTAATAAAGAGGTTGGCTTTACAAGATACTATCCTGGGAGACAGAAAAGCTTGTTCTTTGATTTGGAAACACAGATATTAAAGACTCGGTGGGTGAGGAACAGGACAGCCCTGACAAAGAAGGCAACAGAACGAGCTCTTAAAGTAAGCAGTGCACTCCGTCCTCGGCTATTTAGGCCTGGAGACTGCTGCACATCTGGGCCGATTACAGTTTTAGGGCTGCTCCATAAAAAGAGGTGTCCTGGGGTGTGTTAGGACTGTCCTCACCTACCGATGCAAGTTGTGAACACAGCTTGGATGTAACCCTTTCCCCGTGCTATTTAGACTGTACACTGGACAGTCAGATCCACTTCAAAGAGTGGCCATCAATATGTCACTGAGGTCACAGTCCTTCCCTCCTGGCAGACTGATGGGCCCCAGGCTGGAGGTCTACAGGCAAGCAGGAGCAGTGGTCCTTTGTCTCTTTCCAAACCTGCTCCCTTTCTGCACAACACCCAACCAGGGTGGACATTTGTGACCTTGTCTTCCCAGCATTCTTTGCCCTGGAGGATCAATTCCACATTCTTTAAAAAGTTAGCACAGGAGGCTGGGTTTAAACATTCCAATAAATACTACCTTGAGAAAATAAACCGAATACTAATTTTAACAGAATTCTACATATTTGTAAGATTGAGGACTGGATCACATTTGCAACCAATGAAGAAAAAGACATCAGAGCAAAGCTTAGTAATTCGAGTTACAGGCTGTGTATCTACATTGACTCTCACATCCCACACAACCCAGGAAATCATGTGGAGGGCTTGTCTTTTGTGTAACTCCAAATATGAGTGTTTGTCTGAGTACATGCAGGGACACTTGGGTACTCACGTGTGGGGAGGTAAGGGACAATCTCCGGCACCATCCTCAGGAATCCCATCTGCCCCTGTTAATATAGGATTTCTTACTGGCCTGAAGTTCACTAGCAAGGCTAGATTGCCTGAGCGGAGAGCCCAAGGGATTCTTCCTTTTCCATCTCTCTTGCTCTGGAATTACAAGCACATGCCATCTCTCCCCCAGAACTTTTTATGAGAGTCCTAAGGATCGAACTCATGTCTTAACGCTTGTACGGCAAACATTTTACCTTCTGATCTCTCTCTCCAGCAACTGCAGCTGATTCTTGATAAGATTTCATTATAATTTTATTAACGGATACATGGTATGCATGTGGCCAATGTGAATTTTTTTGCTAGTCTTTGTGTTGGGTTGGTGGTTGCTTGGTTGAGATCTTGAAACTCTCTGGGTGCACAGGCAGAGAAGTTAACACGTTAAGAGAACACGGCTTAGCAGGCAGCATTTAAAATCATGGTATTTCATTCCAGCAACCCATCCCATACAGGATGTGTGCTTGTGTTAACACTGGTGTTTGGAAAAAGAATGGTGGTGAGCTTTAAGGTAGCAGGCGTATCCCCGTGGCTGAGAGAAGTAAAAGCCAATGTCTAAGGCACACAAGGGATGGCTTTCCAAATGCTCAGGGAGCTAGAGGAATGGCACCCTGGTGAGCCTGACTGTGCACAAGCATGAGGACCTGGGCCTGTCCCCAGCACGAAAGCCGTGGGAGGTGGCACACATCTACAATCCCTGCACGGAGAAAAGGATAGAGGCAGGAGCATCCCTGGACCCTGATGCCCAGCTAGTCTAGCCAAAGAGATGAGTTCCCGGTCATGAAGGTCCCAGACGATAGATAGATAGATAGATAGATAGATAGATAGATAGATAGATAGATAGACAGACAGACAGACACATACATACATATATACATACATTAAAAATATAAAAAAATAGGGTGGACAAAGATTAAGACAGTTGATATCAACCTGTAGCCTCTACATGCATGGCCCGACAGGAGTACATTCAATTGAACATGTAGACAACAGACTCACACACACACACACACACACACACATGCATGCATGCACACACAAGAACGCAGACATGCAAACAAGCACACCAAATAATAAGGTGGAAAATCTTACTATAATCTTTTAACAACGAGAGTCACTTTATAATCAGAGGAGACACTGTTCTAAAGAAATCACCAACCATGGAAACGTGCAAGAAAGTTACCCTGAAAGGTGTCCTTGGCTTCTAAAAGCAAGGAATAAATAAAATAATCAAAGGGAATCAGGTCAGCTGACTCCATGAACCGGTGACCCCGGAAGACACACCTCCACACACACAGCACCCCGCTGATGATCCCCAGGCTCCTCCTACACACAAGGGTTATTGGCTTAAAAGTTTAAAGAGCTAACAAAATGTTTTAACGAGATACAAATCTCAGAGATCATTAATCAATATGTTCAATGTTATTTGCGATAATTCATCATGACGTGATATTAATGGGTTACTGTACCCTTCAGAGGTGAGATTAATGCAAATGAGCCACCACAATTAACTTTACTGCTCCCAACTCCCAAGAATGGACAGATGATTGTAAATGACAACTATATGTCAATTACAATATCCAATAAAGTGAGGCTTGGAGAACAATCTATCTCCGTTTATTGCACTTCCTTGACGTGGCTGCATTCCGCACAACCCACTGTTGTCTCTGTGTAACCATTGTTTGGGGAGGGTAAGGGGGCTTTTCTTTTTTCACTCTTTCAGTATTGTAAAAAAGTGCTTCCAAAATGTCCAGGTAACTGCATTTTTCTAGAGGAGGATCGCCACGGGAAACCAGGAATAAATGCTTTAACCGTCATAGGTGTTTTAAAGAAAACAGTATCCGTTTTGAAACCATAGCAGCCAGGCCAGCAAGGAAACCACCTACCCAGCTGGGTATAATATATTTACTCAATTACAACAGGAAGATGTTAGCCCAGCATCCCGGATAGCCTTGTGTTTCAATAAACAAAAGTTAACTTGAGGATCACCACAGGAGGAAAAAGGTCAGACTGCAGAAAGTGAACCTGAGGAGGCCAGAGACAGGAGGAAGCACCTGATATCCAGCTTGCAAGCCCGTGCTGGGGTTGGAGGGAGGTCCTTTGGAATGCTTGGGTGCAAAACCTGACTATGGAGTGTTTCCATGAGTGCTTTGTTCCTCTCTGCATGGAGGGTTTGTTTGAGAGAAGCTTCTGGGTAAAGGTGAGCACACTGGAGTACCGCCTTCTCCCCCCAGGACCCTTTCTCTGAGAAGAGCTACCCAGCCCAGTAGCCACCAGCTATTAATGAATTATGAATATATGCTTCTACCTGCCACCTCCCCCTATCCCCCTATCCCCTAGGGACTTCTGCCATACTGCCCATCCCCCCTCCCTGGCAGATATTCACCAATCAGGGACTGCCATCAGCTAAGCCTTGTCTCAGGCAGAGCAAACTGGGCAGCATCACTGTCCCTCCAGGAGCTCTTGTTGGGGTCAGACTGTAGCTAACCTTCAGTGGAAGCCACATTCTTCCTCTCTGTCTTCCCCTTAGGAATGCAACTCCACCCAGAACACAGGGGAGCAGCCTGGAGCTCTGTTTCTACGAGCAGAACTGAGAGCAGGTATCAGAAGCATGCTAGCAGGAAAACTCTCCTTGTAATGTGACTTAGAAAGTGGCCCTTTCCTTGAAGGTCAACGGTGAGATCGATTCATCAAGATCCTGACGATCACACCAGGATTTCCTTCTATCCTGAGATACCGCAGAAGACTCAGAGCAGGGTGAGCTGAAGGAAGAACACTGTGGATGAGGGAAGCCATAGGTTTGTCTGCTCCAGATCTTTCCTGATGTGCTCGGTGATGCCAACAAAGATGTCACTGTTCCAGTAGGAAGCAGAGACTCCTAGCTCCATGTACAAAGAGGGTATTGACACCAGCCTACATAGGGAATGCTATTACCTGGGTCATAGCTGGTGATTCAAGGGAGGTCTCTGTCCAATAAAAAGGCCAATCGTGGTTCTCCTTGAGCCTTTTGTACCAGGAACCCTTGGGATAAGAGCTTGTTGTTACAAGGGCGTCTCTCTTAGTCACTGTTCATTACTATAACAACAACAAAAAACAAAACAAAAAAAACCCAAAACAATGCAATCTATGCAAGTAAGGAAGGATTTATTTTGGCTCACGGTTTCAGAGGTCTTTGTCCACAGCTTCCCGGGAGGCTCTGTTGACTCTGAATCTGTGTGTGGTTCAGCAAGGAGCATGCTATAGGGCAAAGTGACTCATTTCATGGTGGAAGGACCAGAGAGGGGGAAAAAAAACACCAGAAGGGGCCAGCTATCAGACAGAACCTTCAAGCAATATGCCAGCACAGCCTACTCTCACCAAGTAGGCCTCACCTCCTGATGATCTAATGCAGCAAGGAATCCATCAGTAGAATACAAAACATTGATGAGGTTAGCATTTCATGATCCAGTCATCTCTCAGTAGCACAGGGGGACCATGCATCATATGACTTTCAGGAAGCTATGTCATAAGCAAACATTAGCAGTTGCTAAGCTGGGAAAGGTCTGATGTCAGTAGCCATCCTGATTTCCACTAAAAAAGCATTCTTTGGGGCACGTACCTACAGTCCTAACAACTTGGGAGGCTGAGGCAGGAGTTCAAGACCACCCTGAGGAACTTAGTGAGATCCTGAATCAGAATGAATAGCTAAGGGCTGGAGATGTAGCTCAGAGGTAAGAATACTTGCTTAGCATCTGTGAAGCTCTGGGTTCAATCTCCAGATAGAGAGAGGGGCTGACACAACACTGGTGATGGGTGCCAACCCTAGAACACTGCAACCTACCTTTCTTGTAAAGACCGTGAGTAAAATCAATTGTTTTAACAGTTGAAAGAGAAAGAAGATATTCTGTGACACATAGGAAGTTGCATGAAACTCAGATTCCAGCATCTGTAAATAAAGTTTTCCCGTGCATGTCCACACTGCATCATTTACCTACTGATAAGGATGTTTGTGCAGTGTTAAGGGCACAGCATCCACATGGATGGCTCAGAGCCAACTGTCTCCGTGATCTGTCTTATTCTTGCTCCCCACTCTGGATGTTGGGCATCGATAGCAACCCTGCTGACTTACATTGTTTGATTTTAGACCTCCCATGTACAAGAACAAAAGCCACTCTCCTTCCCACCTCCATACCCCAGTGGACCCCCGTAGGTAAGAAGGCAGTGCCCAGATGAACTGATGGATGGCTTCTCTCACTTGCTCCTGTAAAGCTATTGTGTTCTTTTCTGAATGCGCTTGTAAGTTGATCTTAAAATGGGTGAGGCACATACTGGCTATCACTCCAGCTACGGGCTGGGTTTTCTCCAGTGCTTCGGAATGAGCATTGTCCATATGCATTCTAGGCAACCACGCTCCCACTGCGCTACACTGCCAGTGCTTAATTTGGGGAAAGGGGGCTCACTTTATAGCCTCTGAGCATGTCTGTGGGGGATTATATCTTGATTAGGTTAACTGATGCGGGAAGACTCATCTAAACCATGGGTGGGATCAATCACTGAGCAGGGGATTCTGGATTATAGGAATAACAAGTGCTGGCATCCATTAATCCCTCTGTTTCCTGACTGTGGACACAATGTGACTAGCTTCTTCACTCTCTAGCTGCCTTGACCTTCCCTGTGATGATAGGCTGTGCCCCTTAACCGTGAGCCTCTACAAAGCCTTACTCCTTTGAATTGCTTTAGTCAGAAGAATTTTTTTTATCACAGCAACAGAAAAGAAACTGACACACTTGGGACGCTGTGATGCATGGCCTTGTATGTATGCTGTAGGCACTCTACCACTGAGTGCCATTTGCAGCTCTCCATTTCAAATTTGAGAGAGAGAGAGAGATAAATAGATAGATAGATAGATAGATTATAGATATAGATATATACATAAATATACATCTCCATCCTACCATGGCAACTGATGCTATCATTTTAGGTCTAGCAATGAAAGATAAAGTAAATTAAAAGTGGGGTGGGGGGGGAGAGTCTAAACACAAAGCTTTATATTCTCAACCTAAAAGAAATTCATAGCGCTTCCACCCTGTCCTCCGCCTCAGGGAAGAGTCTGCTGTGATTGAGCCAGAATAGACGAGAACATTCCGGTCATGGTTCAGGAAATTCTGCAGCCTGGTGAGAGGCCAGTGTGCCTCTGATGACTTCTGCAGAGGATGGGGAAGACAGGCAATGACTTCCTGTTTCCCATCAAGACACACTCTTCCAGGTTTAGGTTCCTCTCCCCCTACCTCCTTCATCACTTGGGTCCCGAGACAAGAACAGAACCCTGACCAGAGCGGGTTCACCCCGCTTTCCCAGACACATCAGCTGGGGCTGCAAGGGAAGGTTAGACAGAAGAGCCAAGTTACTTCATATCATCCACATTCGAGGGCATCTGGCTTTTAGTTTAACAATACGAAGGCAGCTATGCGCCTTCCGATAACAGGGCCACTAAGCTGGATCAGAATGGCTCTGTTGTACCTTTCATACGTCCTCCTGGCAGGGGTGGGAAACAGCAAGCCTGTCAGGATAAATCACAGCCGGCAGCACAGTCACTTTTGCCTAGGAGTGGACTCTGTCTTTTTGGACATGCCGAGGTGCACATGCGCCTCAGTGACTCTTGCAGAGGGAAGAAATTGAAATTGATTTCTCGGGGTAATAATTAACCTCAGAAAATAACTGGGAGAGGTTGCTTATTAATTATTTTTGGTAATATACTTTGGGGATATTTCTTCTTTTCGTGAAAGATAGAGACAAAAGCAGACACATTTTACGATCGTATAAAATGTTATTAGATTCATATTTTATTGAAGAGTGAAACTCACTTAATTTGCAAAATGTTCAATAGGAGGACCAAGAATCTCCCTGATCACCATCCGCACTGCTTTTTTTAAGGCTTCTAAATAGTGCTTTTTTGAAACCACATGGTCTTTCTCGTCTTTTTCACACATAACTGTCTCTGAGCTTTTAATAAATCGTTGCTATTTCGGTCTCCCATGGTTTTTCTACTTACTCAAAAAAGAATGTATTTTTCATCTGAATAACAGTGCACAGTGCACTCTGAGGACATGCTCGCTCTTTTTTTTTTTTTTTTTTTTTTTTTAACAGAAAAAAAGCTATCGCCTCCAAGAAATGTGTTACTACTCCAGGTAACATACCAAGGAAGGAAGATCCTACAGAGATTGACTAGTGGTTTACAATCACATACACCGTAATCTGATAACACACACACACACACACACACACACACACACACACTGGTATTTGCACACACATATCTTTCCTGAAAACGTCTTTCTCATAACTACAACTAACTGGGCTCAAGTTCAATCCTTTAGGGAGGATCTCTCCAAGTGTCTCAGCGGCTGTCACTGAAGTAAACCCCAAATATGAACAGACCAGGCACTGCTCCACAAAGACTAAACAAGACACGAGATTATTCAAGCTGTTTTATTTTTCCCCTTCCCTTTAGTGGCTGGAAATCCTTTTCCCCTTGACACAAAATTTTCCTGTGCAATTTATACTGTGCAAAAATTTTATTCTGCATCAATTTATTTTTTTCTGGGCCATTTACCCTGTGAAAAACCCCATGCACCACTGTACCCTGTTTTCCTGGAGGGGAGCATTTTGTTTTCTTTAAGAGACCAACAAAAAGAAACGGCGGTGCAGAAAGCTGCCTGCCTGTAAGGACATCATGAAGCTGTTTCTTGAAGCATTCGGAAATATAAGTTTTCGCTAATTAATTAACAAATTCAAGCTGGTTAAATAAAACCCCCTTTCCAACACCTCCTATTTAATTGCAGTTTGGCACCAACAAATATATATCAAAATTATAGTATTTCCCCTGACAGGAAGCTCCTTCTTTGCGCGAGCTGTTATGACTCTCTGCAGAGCGAGCCAGAATTGCTGACAACCTTGAACAGCACTACAATATTACTATACTTGGCAGAGAAGTACCCTTGCGGCAAGAGAGAAGCTGTAATTTTGACTGTCACTTCACATTGCACTAGATATTATTTCACTGTGTACACACGCACACACTCACAAACTCTTAATAGACTACGGTTTCGCGCCGCCTGCCTTTCCAATATAAATGGCAATATAATACCAGGGAACGGCCAATGGGATCCTGGCAAGGAACAAATGGTTTGCATTATAGAGAGAGCACCACTGGAGGATGCTTTCCAAGGGTTCTCATTCCTTTGCCCCTCGCTTGCACTTCTAAGACCCCAGCCTCAACCTCATGAGCTTTGGTGACTATGAACAACTGTCCTTTTGTCATCTCCAGAGAGAGCAAAGTTATTTCCAACAAAGTCTATCCTTGAAAAAAAATTCCTGTGATAGGTGACGAAGGCGATGGCACAGCCCTGGCAATGATCTGGATGCTCAGAGTCTGATGCCTGACACAGAGGATTCTTCCAGATTTTGAAAGGCACCTTCCCCGACCCCACCCCACCCCACCCCCATGCATTTAATTTGCTTTTGTTTCACAGAGGGGATTTGGTTCATCTTCACTGACCACTTGCTATGGCATGGCCAAACTGAGGAAACATAGCAAGGCCCCACGAATTCCAGCCAAACCCACACGCTGTCCCTGCCAGGGAGCAGCGCCTGTCTTTGCAGAGAGCTGCTTGCAGCATATGCTTCCTTCTGCCTGAGCTCACACAGAAGCAGATTGCGACAGATTCCCTGCTGGCTACTCTCCCCGCAGCCTGGATTTACAAGATGGTGCATAAATAGTCCCTGTGTTTGTCCCAGGCAAAGGAGTTCTCTGATGTCCATAGGAGCTCCTGGATTTTCGGAGTATGGGTCAGAGGGATGAATGCATGAACAGATACAGTCAAAACTTGACCCAGAAGAGTGTCAGAAGAGACTGGCGGGAAAGAAGAGACCTTCAGGAGGTCTCTTAAGTAGTCTCTTGGAAAACAAAAAAAAAACACAAAACTAAGAAAGGATGAGATTGGAGCTCTTGTCTCAACATAATCCCCGCCATCTTAAAAACAAAACAAAACAAAACAAAAAAACTTCTTTAAAATTACAGCCCCACAAGAGCCTATCAAGGTTGAAACTTGTTTTACTGAACCCAGAGACGCTGTCTCTCTGTCCTCTGTTAGGAGACTGTATCCAGAACTTCACCCTGCCTGCTGACCACACCAAATTTAACAAGGTTTGAAAATGAACTAGAGTAAGTTTCCCACAGTGACACATTAATAATAAGTTCCTTATGCCATCTATCCCAAGCCATGAATATGTAATGTTAGAAAATGAGTCCTTTTTCACACACAACAGAACCTCAGACGTGAATAAATAAAAACTATCCATCACAAGCCTGTGAAAAATTAATGAGGGTTCAGAGACGCGAGAAAAAATGGGGACCGAGGAGAGATGGCCCACTTCGTAAAAGCATCCCTTAACTTTCAGATGGTAAATATCCTCGCCCCCGCCCCTCGCTGGTTGCCAGGTGAGGGTGGGAAACGGTGGCAGGCTGTATTTCCAAAGTGCTAAGATCCACTGCCCATCTTAAAGCGGTAGCTCCGACAGGCCACAGAGAGATCACTGCTTCTTCAATGGCTTACACTTCGAGAGTTAATGTGGCACTAACCTGGACAGTGGGGCAGGCGCTGGTTTATTTAATTATTTAGAATTCATAACCAGTTGAGGATGTGCTCAGCAGGGCTGAGGAAACTGGGAGGAGTAAGAGGACTTTGGAGATGAAACTTTAGAAGGTGGGAACTCCTGCTTTGGCCCCTTCTTCACCGTGGCCACAAGGCACACGGCAGTATTACCCATAAGACTTCTTCTGTGATTAGTAACATGATCAATACCGCTTGCTGGGTGCCTTCTCTCTGCCCACATGTACTGAGTGCTTTGTCCAAGTAAATGCCAGTTTTCATACCCATTCCGTTCCCTTTGAAACTGAGGTGGGGCTAGGATAACAGAGACATCCCAAAGTCTAAGAACCAGAAGAGGATGGCTAATGAACCCGGAGCCCTCTACCTGTGCCAACTGTGGCTGCATGGGTCAGGGAGGACTGCGATCAGCCAGGGGTGGGTCAGGGGTAAAACAGTAAGGACAGGTGGGTGTGGGTGGACCTGGGGCTGACACTGTAGGGAAATGGGGAGCTGCTCCTGGGAAGTGGGGTAAGGGCGTGATTCAATAAGAACATCAGATTTGGGGTAGGTGAGAATCTGAATCTGAGTTGTTTTAAATGTTTTCGCTATCAAGGAGAGGAAGAGGAAGAAGAGGAGAAGGAGGAAGAGGAGGAAAGAAAATATGAAGGGTTGATACAGCACAACTTCAGAACAAACTGAACCAAGGTTCAGGTCTTATATGGTTATACTGCTTGATTCCTTTATGCTAGAGACTCCTAAGAACAAAAGGAAGATCTGAGAGACCCTTTGCTGGTACCTGCCTCCAGGAGGTCACATCACAGCGCTTGAATGAGACTGATTCAGGAGATGACTTGGTTCCTATACACCCAAGCAGGGGGAGTTAACAAAGCTGAAGTCAGGTGAAAGCAGAGGGGCGGCCCTGGTGCCAGATGAGAGCTGCACTTCATCCTACAGGGGGCAGGGACTAAGAACGCTGCCCTGAACCCGAACGATTCTGCCTGTGATTTACTGGGCAGGAAGGGAGACAGGGGTGCCTGTGTGCGTGCATGCATGCATGCATGCGTGTTCTCTCAAGGGGAACCCCAAGATAAAGCAGAGTCCAAAGTGTTAATTGTGAGACCAGTCCAGGCAACAAAAGCAGCAAATAGGGAGAGGGGAGGGACAAGAAAATCTACTCTTGGTGTCTAACACACACGGACACCAAAGTGGTACTCTGCCTAGTCCCACTGCAGGGGAGACCCACTCCCGAAAAAGTCATAGATGACAGTCTGACACAGGAAGTGGACAGGGCAGATACTGACTGACCAGGCACAGGCCTGAGCTGCTTTAACTCTGTTCATACTTTTGCAGAGATTATTATGTATCAGAGGAGTTCAGCAAAGCAAGAGCAATGATAGCTCACCTGCAAACCCAGCGATCCGGAAGCAAAGGCCAGATGCCAGCCTGGGTCCACAGCAAATGTGTCAAAGATATAAGGAGAATTGGGGGTGGGGGGGGGGGCAAATTCTGACATTAAAGAGTTACAAACGTGTAACATGTTTACATGACAGGAATCCAGCTTAGCTGAAATGGCTGCAGCAGAGTTTCTTGGGAGATTAGGAGTGGAAACTGGTGGTTTGAAAACCACTGAGCAATTTTGAAGGCGAGTAAGTTCTCCTGAGCCCAAGGCTGGGTTTTTTGCACTCCAGACATGATGTCAACAGTCCAGTGCTATCCCATCCTTATCTGACTGTTGAACCCAAAGTCTACTTGGAGGGATCTTGATGTGGGCATGGCTGCATCCAACACGCCGTTTTCCTACCACATTCTCATCTGCTAACCCTACCACATGCACCATCGAGGATGGATCCTCCAGGCATCATACTGCTCAAGACAGAACTCACATCAACCCCAGGCCTTTCTTCTGCATACCCATCACTCCACAGCTGTCGTTGACCAAACCTTACTGGCTTCTCCCTCCTTATCCCCACCCGTACCTCCTCCCTGCTTTCTCTGCACACACATGTGCTCAAGAGCTCATCAGTTCCTGTCTGGGTGTCCAGATGTCCACCCTGACTCTCTCGGTCCCCTTCCTCACGCAGCTGCCAGAGCAGGCTCCAAAGAGGCAAACGGTAACCTCCCACTGGAGGACTGTTCTCTGAGTCACACAAAACTCCTGCCATTCTACAAGGAAGACAAGAAAGAGGTTTTTCAGCTAAAATGTCACCCAGGCCGTCTCGCCAAAGGCCGATTTTTGAAGAATCGGGGACTGTGACTCTCTCTTGGTTGGTTCTCAGGATCCAAATGCTAAAAGAACCTGGGCAGGTGACCAGTGAGACAGGGTTATCTGTAGGACAGAACAACTTGAAACTTCAGCACACTGTGGTGCTATCTGGATGGATGAGATGCTGGAAGCCAGAGTGGCTTTACACGGGCTGTGATTTCTGTTGACAGGATGCATCCACTCATTCTTTCAACCTAAGCAAAATTCCCATGACTGAGATGGATTTGAAAGTCAGGTGGACAAGGAAACCATCTGTGGGTGAGAGAATGCTTGAAGTCATCAAAAGAAATCATGGAAAAATAAGACTCCTGAAGACAGGCGGCAGCATCCGCAGACCTACCCCTGGTGACCTCAAAGAGAGGCCGAAGAAATCAGTGTGATGTTGATTCAATAAATCTTAATTGCGTTGCTGCAAAACAGAACATTCTCAAACCACTAAATATTGATACATTTGTGACATGAGGTTGTTTGTTTGTTTGTTTGTTTTTAACTACCACCTGTCTCCCTCAGCAACACCAAGCAATGTAACCTCTTGGATTTCATAGTTCAAAGACATTTTACCCTGTTTCATTTCTGGGTTTTTTTTTTGGGGGGGGGTGTTTCTTTTTTTTAACATGGAACAGTGTGGGCAACTTCAAGATTCACTTTGGTTAGAATGCCAGATTTCCTCCTCGGAAGAGCCAAACTGCCCACAGACCAAAAGCCCCCAAATGCCAGGACCATCAGCTTAAAAGAAATGATTTATAACTGATGTGAAGTACCAAGTTAAAAGGGCTATAAAAAAATAATACAGCTAGTTACTTTGAATATGGGCCAAAATAATAGCTACGTTCAGTAGAAAATGAGTGGCCAGGGAAGACCAGCTCTGAGCCCAGGGATCCTTGGGCTGGAATCCCAGGACCAGGGTGCATGGTGAGATCCTGGGTGCAGCCACACCATTCAGGGGCTCCATCTCTCCACATGGGAAGGATAGAGACACCATCCACCAAAACTCCAAAGGTATGCTCAACTCCTAGCAGGTGCACAACCAGCTCAATTTTTCTGTTGATTTTGCAGGGCAGCAGAGGGTTATGAACATAGGCCCTGAGGGGCTGTGTTCTAAGGGTTCACCCACCACTTACCACCTGTGTGACTTAGGTAAGTTAACCAGTCTCTCTGTACTCACTTTTGCACGTGAAATTAATGAAGATGTCCTAGTGGTTGCCTATATAGGGATAATGGTGTCTCCCGATTCACAGGGCAGCTATGAGGGGGAAAGGCATTCACATTGTATAAAATAGCATTAGCAGTATTTCTTTGCTGTTATTAATGTTGCACATTACAAGCAGACACTAGAAAATAAAACTGACAAATTTTTTGTAAAGGGTGAGCCAGTATATATCTTAGTTCATACACACATATGAGCCTAACACTTCCCCCTCCTCCCCTCCTTCCTCCCCCCTCTCTTTCTCTGTGTATGCGTGTGCATGTGTATGTGTGAGTTTTCATTTGTCTATAGGTGCATGTAGGAATACATGTATGTGTTTACGTGTGTGTGTGCACGTGCGCAGGTACATGTCCAGCCCTGTATGCATTTGTATGTACACACACAGAGGACATGATTTCAATCTCAAGTATCATTCTTGAGACACCATCCACTGTTTTTATTTGAGGCAAGGTCTCCCAGTGGCCCGGATCTCCACAAGTAGGGACACACGTGCCCCTGTCTTTCTTGCATTGGGATTACAAGTGTGCACGGTCGTGCCCAACATTTCTTATTGATCTGGGATTGAACTGATGTCCTCTCAACTAAGTTATATTCAAAGCCTTCTTTCAAGTATTATTTCAAAATAAGAGAAAGAGAGAAGGAGGAAGAGGAAGAGGAAGAGGAGGAGGAAGAGGAGGAGGAAGAAGAGGAGGATGAAGAGGAGGAGGATGAAGAGGAAGAAGAGGAGAAGGAAAAGGAGGAGGAGAAGAGGAGGAAGAAGAGGAGAAGGTGGAAAAGGAAGAGGAGAAATAGGAAGAGGAGGAGGAAGAGGAGGAGAAAGAGGAGGAAGAGGAGAAATAGGAAGAGGAAGAGGAGGAGGAAGAGGAGAAAAAAAACAAGAACAAGAACCAAACAAGTGTCTTTAGCCCAGGGGCTGAGCTCTGTTCAGTCTTAGCTCTCCTATTGTCAATTATGGATTATTAAATTTTCAAAAGTGTTTCTTATTCTACCCTCCTTGGAAGCTTAGAATAGCTGCCAGGCCTCTCTAGAAGACTAGAGAGTTGAGGGTCAGACACAGAGATTCTCATACTTGAAGCTGAGTAGCAGCACGGACTTCCTTGTGCCAACAGTACCCCTTGCTCCACCATCAGTACCCCTTGCTCCGCCATCAGTCCCATGGGGAGGATATACAACAAACAGCCCAGCTCTAGAATCTGAGCACAGCAGGTTGCATGGTTGAAAATAACTGTCCTTAGGAATCCCAGCCTTCATCAGGGACCTCCGCTCTAAGCAGGACCCTGTAGGCGTAACCAACCTTTTCCCTACTGGGACACGCTGTCATCTACAAAGTTCAAGCTCCGAGAACCAAGCAATCTAATTGCCAAACAAACACTAACAAGAATAACAAAATTCATGCTGTTTTACGTACTTTACAATTTTGAGTCCAGTGGTGTTCTAGGCTGTCCAGGGGCACATGCAGCCCGAGGACAATGAATTGAGCACGCCTGTGCTCAGGAGAAAGACAATATCTCAGTGATAGAAGACCTAAGAAACCCTGTCCTCCCCCTCCAGAGAGATACTACCACAACATTCAAACATACACTGTTAGACAAAAATCCTTGAAAGGAAAACTTAAAACCACTCGAGGCCTCTGTTCACAGCATCTCAAATATCAGAGGTCTCAAGACAGGCAAAAGAAAATGTCCAAGCAATATGACTTTAATCTGAGGGTCCTTTTGTGAACTAATAAATGTACCTATATTCCTCAAAAGTGCTCGGTAATAAAATAAACCTGACGATTTAATGTTTAAGATCAAATACTACTGAGATGACAAGTGACATCATCACTTCAGTTCTGCTGAGAAAGTGATTTCAGTTAAAAACAGAAACCAATTTGCAAATGTGAATTAAATGTGGAACACACACACACAAACACACACACACAAACACACAGAGTAGGAGAAAATCCTTACATGTAGATGTAAATGTTTCCTGACAGATTTAAATGAACGCTAATGCACTGACGTTTTTTCAAATTAACTGCTGGAAAACACTGTGTGTGAGGCCATGGGAGTGGGTGCACGTGTGCACATATGCAGAGGGCGCAGTGTGCACGTGTGCATGTGTGCACATATGAAGAGGGCGTGGTTTGCATGTGCGCACATATGCAAATGTATGAATGTAGATATAAGTGAGGGGGTATGTACTGTTTTTTAAACAGTCTAAGCATTTTTTCACTTCTGTTGGCCTACGAAAGTATTTGCAAAGAGGATAATAAATAATTAATCTGACTGGCTAGAAGCTGCAGCTCCTTTTCTGCTTCAACCATATACATTGAAATGCTGTTTAAATTATAAGAGCAAATTGATTCAAAAAGGCTCCCATTAGCACGCTGGCAAACAGGTTGGAAGTCAGCTAATAAATTTTAGATAAAGATTTAGTCTTTGATGAGGATGCCTATGTGAGCATGCTGGTCTCTGAGTCACTGGCTTGTTAAGTTGGTGGCTACTTTCTGGGTTTGTCCCAGTCTCATAACTCCTGGTGTTAAACAATGTGTGTCACAGGACAGTTCAGGCAGTCAGATCAGAATACGCCAGCAGCATGGTAGTGCGGCAGCCTCAGGCTCACAACAACTTTACCTTGCTGGCCTGGCCTGAGTTGCTAGTCTAGGGGGGCTTACAGTCTGTTAATCAAGGGTAATTAGGCCCACCTGTGACATAAGTGCTACCACCCAGGATACAGTACCCATCAAGTAAATTTCTTAATCAGAACCCAGAAATAGAAAACACAAAGCTCTTAATTCCATTGATCTGCACATGGTTTAATATGTCAACTCACCCATGTAAGCTATGGAATACTATGCAGCCATTAAAAAGTAACTAAATCTATATTTACTGGTTGGGTGCACAGATACTATGTACTATCTAGAAATGGTAGAGCATCCATAACACAATTTAGAAAAAGTACAAATCGTGTGTGTGTGTGTGTGTGTGTGTGTGTGTGTGTGTGTGAGAGAGAGAGAGAGAGAGAGAGAGTGAGTGTGTGTGTGTGTGTGTGTGTGTGTGTGTGTGTGTCTTAAGACAAAGACAGATCTGCAAGGAACTAGTATTCCTGCTTAGCCTCAAGTATGGGAACCCCTGGAGGAGGGAGGAAAAGGAGAGACTCTCAATGATTCCTTTATAGAAGTCACAGTTTCTGTGGTTTTTCAAAGATTCGATAAGCATGTGTTTCTTTTTTTAATTGAAAAAAAATTAATAATGGTAACAATGCAAAGGTATTTGTGGCCTATGCAAAAACCATAAAACTGTAAAGTTATTTATATGTCCTGGTTAAGTTTGGGGACATCAGTCAAGCCCTGGACTATCTACCCACCCTCCCTTTCAATGATTTAACCATTAAACCAGCAGTGGTTTGAATGAGAAATGTCCCCCACAGGCTCAGGTGTTGTGACACCTGCTCCCCAGTTGGTGGCACCATTTGGGGAAATTATGAAACCCTTAGGATGTGGAACCTTCTTGTAAGAAATACCTCCCTGCAGTTGGGCCTGGAGAGTTTACAGCTTTGCCCAGCTTCCTGTTTGTATCCCTGCCGTGTGTGTGTGTGTGTGTGTGTGTGTGTGTGTGTGTGTGTGTGTGTGTCTGTGTCTGTGTCTGTGTCTGTGTCTGTGTCTGTCTCTCTGATTCCTCTAGTTCTTCCTGTACGTAGGTTAAAACTCAGACTGCCAGAGTCTTGCCTGGTGCCACCCTGCCATGCTTCCCCTGTTATGATGGACTCTGCCCACTGAAACCATAATCCAAAATAGACCCTTTCTTCCTTCAGTAGCTATTGGATATGGGGTTCTATCACAGTGACAGAAAGGTAATACACTAGTCCTAAGGGATCTGTGGGCAACAGTGATGGGTGCTGGAATCAGCCTGGCCTTGGGCTTGCAAGAATCACAGTGACTGAGTATGCACAGGCAGCATTCTCAATCCAAACATAAGCTCTTGTAGAAAAGCGACATTGCATATGCTGCTGTTTCCAGTGCTGCTCACAACAGTTAGCCTATGGGATCAGCCTGGGCACGGGTCAAAAACGAAAGGACTGAGAAGATACAGACAAAGAATGGAGTATTATTCAGTCCTAAAGAATAAAAGCTTCCCATCAAGGGAAGCTCGATGAATCTAGATGGCACTACGGTCAGCGAAATGGGTCAGACACAGGAAAGCAGGGTTTGTTTCTTAGGAAGGAAAAAGGGGCTGAAGAGCAGAATGGAAACCAAGAATTCTGGGGAAGAAGAAGAAGGTGTGGTGGGAAGGCAGAAAGGAGAGACGTGGGTGGAGGAGATAAAGACTTAATCTGTGCATTTATCCTGAGAACCATGCATCTGAATGTTAAGTTGGAAGGAGTAAAAAAGCAAACAAACAAACAAAAAAAAACAGCTATTGCTTGGCATAAGGGACTCAGAATGGTCAATTTAGGTTGAAAAAAAAAATCCCTGCTAGGCTACACCAGTAAGTAAGCCAAGCTGAGCAGTCAGAAATGTATGGCAGGGACCTTACTGTGTTTAGTGCAATGGTTCACTCCAATGCTACCAGCACCAAGGAGGCTGAGAGAGAAGGATACCCATGAGGGCCATGCCAGCCTGGGCCTCAGAGTGAGACCAAGTTTCAAACAACAAACAGCTGGGAACTGGTTACAAAGAATTCAGCTTTACACTTATCAAGTCCCTACCAAGTGTTAGTGGGGTAAAAAATAAATAAATAAAGCTTAAGGAACACCATGTTTTCAGTCTTGCCTCTATGACGTGTGTGTGTGTGTGTGTGTGTGTGTGTGTGTGTGTGTATACATTTGTGTGCAAACACATGTGCACATATATATGGAGGCCAGAGGGCAACCTCACTTTCATAACTACAAAACATATCTTTGAGATAGTGTCGCTCCCTGGGACCTGAAGGTCTGGACACTTAGGCTAGGCTTGCTGGCCCCGAGGATATTTCTGTCTCGGCCTCCCCTGTACTAGGACTGCAGGCATGTCCCAAGGTCATGCCCAGATTTTGATATGTGTCCTTGGGGTCAAACTCAGGTCTTGATGCTTTCAAGGCAAGCACTTTACCGAATGGCCTTCCTACATCAGTAGGTCAGGCTGAGTCAACAGAAATACATCAGAGAGACCGGAGTGTGCTTGCACAGTGGCTCTCCCCTCTACTGACAGCACTCACGGCTTTCCCCCCTATAAGACTGTGTATTATGTGTTGGCCCCATCATGAGAAACGTGGAAAATCCTAGAGCAGACTGTATCTTTGCTAGGTAGGAACTTCAGTAAGGACCAGGGCCCCCAGGTCTCTGAAAGGAACCAGCATCGAATGTTCACAGTCATCCTTGCTTCCAGTATCAGTCTTTCTATAGCAACCAATGCTGTTACCGGCCATGGCAACAGGAAACCTCAGGAACAGGCCACCTTGGTGTGGGCTTACTCTCCTCTACCCTCACGTAGGAGGAGTACCCAGGAAAGTCACTGATACCTAACACCCACTTTCTAATTTTGATGGGCTGCAAAACAAAATATCCAAACTCGTACAAGTGGAGAAAATTGAAAAGGAAGAGTTGCTCATTTTTAATTAAGTTCTTAATTATAGAACAACAAAACAAGCAATTAATTTTTGTATGGCTACATTAAGCACTCTACACTTCAATGACACAGAGAGAATAACAGAAAAGGTATTTTTTTTCTATCCTTTTCTGGGTAATATAAAATACAAAATTGGCATGTGGCGGGGGGTGAGGGGTGTGTAAAGAGAGAGAGGATGGAGAGTACGTGTGTCGAGTGCTCATTCCATACTGAGTGGTGCTCCCAGCACCAGAGCTCGCTGACGGCAGATGGCCCCTGCAGTAGGTGTGATTTTCTCCTGACTGATGAGGAATATGAAGTAAAAGGAAATGAACACGGCACAGAAACTCAATGTGCGTCCTTCCTGGGCTCCAACAGTTCTGTGAGAAGAGCCTAGCCCAGACCCTACACTGCTGCCCTAGTCTTCTTGTCGGGCCCTTCCTTTGGTTTCAAGGAACAAGAAATAGAACTTGAGCAAAGGCAGAAATTATGGAAGGAGGGGTCCCACTGACATAAGCTATGGGGACCACGAGGCTGTAGACCCTGCTACCCACCTCTTTGGTCATCAACAAAAGTCACCAGAGATAACAGGAGGATGGAGAAGACTGTGCTGCGATCCAGAAACACTCCACTGATAAGACACTAAGACGAGACTTCATATGATGACCACATAATACAAACCCTGTTTCTCTTGACCCCTCCCTCTATTTTTAAAACATAAAGACCCCATGGTCTCTAAAAAGTTTAGGGCAGGTCACAGTTGGCCCTTCAGCCATGGTCTGTGGAGCCTTACCATCTGAGACTCATATTTTAAAATCTACAATGGTATGCTCTGGCACCTTTGTGAGCCTACCTCAGTTTCCACATCTGGACAAGGGAACCATCACAGCTCTCTTATCGATTCATTTTGAAAATTAAAGAACCTGTTTCTGTATTGCTCCCAGCACAGTACTGGACAGGTGACAGACAACTTAGTTGGCAGGTCACTGATGGAGCTGCTGTTCCGTATTAAGGCAGAGGAGACAGCGGTGAGCACAGCAGCCACAGCTTGGAGCCCCAACTAACTGTGTTCCAGGAGTTGAATCCCCAGTGTGGAAGTATCACAACTCCTACTGTGCTGTCCTTGTCCGTGTGGGCTGCTACATCCACTCCTTAGGCCAGGTAACACCCCAAACACAGAAACATATTCTGAATAGAAATCCAAGGTCAAGCTGAGCCTAGATGATCTAGATGTCTGCTTCAGAGATGGTACCTTCTGGCTAAGTCCTGACATGACGGGGGCGGGGGAAAGTCTCCCACAGGCATCATTGACAAGGGCATTGCTCTATTCCTGGGCATGGCCCCTTCACGACCTAGTCACTTCCCCAAAGCTCCATCCCTTCCTTCCTTCTCACACACTGATGTATTCAGGAAGACACACACATGGGCAAAAGCACAGAGACCGCTGCCCCCTGAAGAATGAGAGAGCCAAGAACCTGGGAGGCTACCTGGATATCAGGGTTTCCCCAGTACTGTCTGCAGCCTGGGGAGGGGAAGGAATCTCATCTGTGTGAAATGCACAGGTGATGCTGTGAGGAAGTTGGGGGACCCGGACTGTCCTGTAGAATGTGCCAGTAACTGTGCTCCAATTAAAGGACATGCTGAGAAGAGGAACCAGCCAAAAATACAGTTAGCCAGAGCAGAACCACATACAGTGACCTATGTTCTTGGCTGAGAGCATCCCGCATGACATCCTAGGCCCTGCAGAGCCTCAGTCCCTGTGCATCTACACAAATGCATCCTGCCCTAAAATATAAGGATCATTTTAGGGATAGGTGGGGAGAATACTGGGGGAAGAGTGACCACGGTTATCTCCTAGCTGAGGGAGAATTTCTCCATGTGTGTGAGAATAAAACTCCCCAACCCCTCTCTCACTGGGCTGGACCTTGTGGGCTATAACTCACCTTTGCCCAAGTGGGTCCCTAGGGCCCTCTGTGCGGATAAACTAATGGCAGATGCTACTTCATTGTGACTGACGTATAAGAAGGACTTACTGTTACAGCATCACACATAGACACACACACACACACACACACACACACACACACACACTCAGGGCAGGTGGCCATCCTAGGTGGCATGCAGTTAAGGACTACAGAAGTGAGAAGACTCTCTAACCTGCCTAGCTCTTTCCAAGTTGCCCAGGGAGTTCCAGGGTTCCAGCTTTCATGATCTGTCACCTATACTGTGATGGGTTTTCTGGGATACAGCTGGTTTGAAATGTCTGTGTTCCTGGAACAAGACCCATACTCCCCACATAGTCATTGGTTCACCGAGTGTCTTAGAGTTTCATTGCTGTGAACATCGCCATGACCGAGGCAACTCTTATAAAGGTGGACATTTCATTGGGGCTGGCTTACAGTTTTAGAGGTTCAGTCTACCATCATCATGGTGGGATGCTTGGTATCATGCAGGTGGGCATGGCACTGGAGGAGACAAGAGTTCTACATCTTTATCTGAAAGCAGCCAGGATCTTCTGCACTGGGTGTATTTTGAGCTTCTATAGACCTCAAAGCCCACCTTCATCATGACAGGCTTATTCCAACCTACTCCAACAAGGCCATACCTACTAAGAGTGCCACTCCTTATGAGGGAAGCATGCAATATGTGAATCTATGCGGGCCTTACCTATTCTAACCACCACACCAAGTTAGACATACAGGTGATGTTGTTACTTTTGTCAACTGAATGAGAAATTCACAAGTAGACTATGGAGCCTTGAGAGCAAGGCTTGTCTTCCAGAAATCTGACTGTTCTACTCAGTTTGATATCAAGAAGCTCTCTGTACATAACAGGGGACCCAAATATTGGAAGAAGACAGACAAGGCAGATGTTTTCCACAGAGAAAAGTTCTCCTAAACTCACAAAACTTTGGCCCTATTTGAGCATACAGAAAGTGGGTGACATGCATGTTCTATTTCTTGATATATATTTTTTTAAACTACCAACCAAAGAACATACACCAGCTAGGCCTAGGCCTCCCCACACATATGTAGCAGATAAGTTTGCCTTTATATGAGCCCCAAACTAAAGAGGGGGTTAACCCAAAAGTTGTTGCCTGTATGTGAGATATGCTCTTTTAGATGGGCTGACTTGTTTGGCCTCAGTGGGAGAGGAAGTGCCTCACAGAGGCCTCACAGAGTCTTGAAGCACCAGGGTGGGAAGAACCCAGGGATCCCCCACATGCTCAGAGGAGAAGGGGAAGGGGGGTGGCAAGGGTTGTGAGAGGAGGTGGTCAGGAGTAGAGCAGTGGGTAGGATGTAAATTGAACAAGTAAAAAACAAGACCAAACAAAAAACCAACATGTCAAACCTCTCAAGAAGTTGGAAATGAAAGACGAGTGACAGGCATTTCTCACCATTACATGATACAGATATATTAACAAAATAATGCTATATAGACTTGAAGAGATGCTACATTTTAATTGAATGGACATTTGATTTTTTTTTTTAATTCCAACTACTTCTGATTAGAAAATATACTAATGTACCCATTCTGCTATAATTAAATAAACACATCTCATATAATAAAAAGAAAAAAGGTGGGGGACATGCATTTCCTATCTCTTGATTTCTTAAAGGCCCACTCGGATATAATGAAGCCTTGGCCTCTACTGGGTCTCCTGATTTGCATTATTGATCCAAAATATAACTTACTCAGGCAAATTCTACATTGTAAATTGTCAGAAACCATTGAAAGAAAACTGAGGAGAAACAACTGTGATTCTACGAGATGCGAAATTGTTTGCATGTGTCGCTGAAAAGCTGAAAATATCTGTCACGGGTATCTTAGGAACTGTGGGGTTGTCACCATGGGATCAAGCAGAGACCTGTGAGCTGAGGCTTTCGGTATCTCCCTTGTTCTCCAATGTGTAGTTTCAATCAGAGATCCTTTCTCGAGTCAGGGGCCAAATAATTGCAATTATTTCTGTAAAAATATACATGCAGCTGGTCACAGATGAAATGAAACACAATCGCACTGAAAAGCATGGAGTGAGTAACTGTTGACCTCTGCCTTTGATGTAGCCATGACTATTCTCAATATAGAGCATGCTCTTTCTGACCTCAGCAACTGCCGGTGTCTCAGTTCCCCTGGGAGCCTCCACTAGTAGGACAATGAGTGGGTGGGCATTTATACCAGCCAGAGAGGATGATGGGAAGATTATGGGAAGATTCAAATGCAGAAACAAAATGATCAGCACACACACACACAGGGTCCTTCGGCAAGACTCACAAGGTGGACACCCAAAAAGCACATCCTACAGAACCAGAGAGCTAAGTCAGACATCTGGAAAAGAAAACAGAGCTGGGATCTCTCTAATGAAGCCACTCTCAGAGTAAGCCTGCAAGGCTAAGCTCCTGAGGGCCTCCTACCTCCACTGGTACAGGAGGCAAGGTTACAGTGTCCTGGAAGGTGACAGGACTGTCTGGGGAGACGCAATGGGTCAACAACAGCTCCTGGAGATTACAAATGGATAGGATGACATCACTTCTTTCAAACACATAAGACACACCGAAAACGGACAGCGGGACTGGCAAACAGCGGCCACCACATTTTGGCTTCGAAGGAATCAGTGGAAGACAAAGCTCGTTTTAGATTTTTAACAGTTACTGTAACTTCACTAATCTGTAATTCCCTCCCACAGGAGCTGAGAGCACCCCCACTCGCCAAGAGTCATGCTACAACAGAGAGGGCGCACTCCAAGAAGCATATCCAGGACCACATCACACCCAGAAGACACAGTGTGTAATAGAAGCTAGCAGCAGCAGCAGGTTAGCACAGGATGAAGGTTCACATAGCCTGGATACTGTTAACAAATTCAGAGTTCCCATTGAAACAGCCACGCTTGCCCAGAAACAAAAAAGCGTTTCTACACAAACTTCCGAGGAATTCGTATTTCAAAGATCTCCTATCTCTTGGGACCCTCTGTGAGATAGTGCATTCTTCATAACTAGCCATCATGTCCTGGGCAGCTTTCTGCACCAATGATAGGAAATGGAGAAGAAAGGCCCCTGAGAGGCATGCCCTGCCCTGATGCTCCAAACTGACTTTCCTTTCCAGATACACCTGCTCGTGAGCACACTCTGCAATGTCACCAGAGTCCTTACACTGATGGCCCTGGCTCTAGTGTGCTCCACGTGCCTTTTACAGGAAGAAGAAAAGGGAGGATAATTGCTGGAGCTCTTGCTATGGACAAATATGACACAGGAATTACAGTGTGCTAAGAGATAGCATGCGAGTCTCTTGACAAGGCAGCGTGGAGTGCTTCTCATTGTCCAGCACGGATCATAGTGATCAGAGAGGATCCTGTGCAAAAACCTCCATGAACTCAAGAGGTCTGTGAAGTCAGGGGCCAGTTCCTTTACTACAGGAAGTGAGGGGGGTGGTGGCCAGGGACAGAGACTTTCAGAAGATTTTGCTTAGCAAATACTGGTTCAAGTTAAATTCAAAAAGCTAAGTTGGTACCGTGGATCATCCATCAAGGAAGGCTGAGAAAAGACTCCACTGATCCCAGCATGGAGGAAAGTCACAGGGCCCTTAGAAAAGGTTCAAAAGAATTAGGTAACAAGCAGGTCCCAGGCTACCTTCTTAGAGGGGAGATAAGAGGGCATGTCATGGCACCCTGTGCATATCTGTACCATGACCCTAACTATCAAGTGCATCTCATTTCCACGACAAAAGGAAGGCTCCTATTGGGCCTTTCTCTTGTATTCGAAACAGGTAAAGTCTCATGTTTTCATGTACGTACAAATGTATGTTTCTGATGTGTGTCTGTGTATGTGTGTGTGCATGTGTGTGTATATATTTCTGAAGATAAATTCGAATTAGCGCTATAAGACAAGATATTAGCACTCAGAAAGGACAAAACCTGGAAAGTGCCCCTAGTGTCGCAATGTGGAATTCTCCCTGGGACTCCTTCCTCTGTGAACTACACAGTACATGAATCTATAGTACAAGGAAGATGTTCCTATACTGAAGTCCAAGGGTCAAGGCAGAGCTATTGATAAAACAAAAGGTGGATAGGCTACAATTTAATCAATACACTATGGATACACTTACCTCAGGCTTTGAAATGATTGACGGGCCTCTCCTGTTTCCTAATGCTTATTCATAGATTATATATTAAATTTTTTCTATTTATTTTAGGATGCACCATCTGTCAGACCTCTCATGACAATTTAATAAAATGCATATACTATGGTCATTCTGATCATAATGAAACTCAAATACAAATTAGACAGAAAGAAGTCTCACCAGCCTCAAGTTAAAGTGGGCAAATTCCAGTTGAAAACACAGATGATATCCATAGTGAATTTCTGCCTGTGGTAGAGAATAAATGCCCAAGTATTTGTGGGAATGATTTGTGTGAGTGGAATATTCACCAAACATCTGATGTGGATATGAACACAGTGGTAAGGTAACAGATAGCAACCACTATGAGTCAAATGTCTTTTCTTATTTTTATATCTTTTGTTGGTCTTTTTACTTTTTATTTATATTTTTTATTACAATATATTTTCATCATGTTTCTCCAAAATCCTCCCCACCTCTCTCTGCATCCAGCTTCATCTTCATGTTCCTTCTCCCTCACACCTCTCTGTCTCTCAGCAAAACAACAAAAACAAATGAAAATCAAAATAATAAAATACCACACAAAAAGCCCACACACACACACACACACACATAGACACACACACACACACATATTACACCTTGGAGTGTAGTTGATATACCCAGTGATACTCATTGAAGGTTTCCCTTTTCCAGCTGGTACACAAATAGCTTCTTGAGTTGAGGTGGGACCCCATGTCTACTCCTTCATTTCTGTGCTGGGGCCCCTTCTGGCTTGAACCAATGCATTTTCAATGTGTGCTACCACAGTCTCTCAGTTCATATGTGCATTAGTCCTATTACATTGATTATGATTGATAGTTTTGCTGGGTATAGTAATCTGTTATCTGTGGCCTCTCAGAGCTTATAGAACATCTGTCTGAACCCTTCTGGCTTTTAGATTCTCTATTGAAAAGTCAGTCATTATTCTAATGGCCCTGTCTATATATATATATATGACTTCATCTTTTCCCTTGAAACTTTTAGTACCCTTCCTTTGTTCTGTACATTTAGTGTTTTACTTATTATGTGTCATGGGTAGTCTCCCCCCACCCCTGGTCCTGTCTATTTGATGTTTTATATGTTTCTTGTACTTTGACAAGCACCTCTTTCTTTATATTGGAAACTTTTTTCCTTCTATGATTTTGTTAAAAATATTTTCTGTACCTTGACCTCAGTATCTTCTCCTTCCTCAACACCTATTACTTGTAGATTTGGTCTTTTCATAGTGCCCCAGATTTCATATGTTTTATGCCTGGATAATTTTAGATTTAACATTTTCTTTGACTGAGCAATCTATTTCTTTTACTTTGTCTTGGAGACATAAAATTCTCTCTCCCTTGTCTGTTAATCTGTTGGTGAGGCTTACCTCTGAATGTTTTGTTTGACATCCTGAGTTTTTCATTTCCAGTTTTATCTCAGTTTGAGTTTTCCTCAGTGAGTCTATTTCTTCGTTGAATTCTCCTTTCATGTCTTGAATTGTTTTTATCATTTCATTCAACTGTTTGTGTTTTCAGTCTTCGTTAAGGAATTCACTCATATCCTCTTTAAGGTCCTTAAACATATTCATAATTGTTCATAACCTTGCACTATGTTTCAGGTACATTGCAAGTCACAGGGCCTATTGCATTATGGTTGTTGGTTTCTAGAAGAGGCAGATTGTCTTGGCTGTTCCTGTTTGTGGTTTTTGTGTGGGATCTAGGGATCTGGAGTTCCGATGCTTAATGTACTCCTTAGCATATATGTCTGGTCTCATCTTTGTTAGGGAGACATTCCACTTTTTGGATTCTGTTGTTCATTTATGACCCTAGCCAAGCATGGACTCTCGGGTAGAGAATGTTTAGGGCAGGAGGGTGACACAAAGGAATGAAGATAGACTAGAAGAAAAGGCTGAAACAGGTGACAGGAAAGAACTAGAGGGAACCTGGATCAGCACCTCCTTCATTGCTCAGCCTGCTTTCCTATAGAACTCAGGACCATCTCTGCCCAGGATGACCTCATCCACAATGGGCTGGGCCGACCCCCATCAATCACTAATTAAGAAAATGTTTTCTACATGTTTGCCTTACAGCCCAGTCTTATGGAGGTATTTTCTCAACTGGAGCTCCTTCCTCTCTGATGACTTTGGCTTGTGTCACGTTGACGTAAATAAAATTAGCTCACTGGAGTACAGGCTTGTTTCAGTTTCATGTACCCGCAAAGTCTTAAACACTGGCTAAGATCTTTGGAACCATCTGTCAGACTCACCAAACACTAACAGGTAACTTCGTATTATATATGTCCACTCATCCATATGCATACATTATAACAACATACGAAGTTAACATAAGAGCTCCCTTGTCTTGCAATCACTTTCTTACAGCTTTTGTGAACTACATAGTATTTTATGAGTTAGGTCGCTATAATGGAACTCAACTGTACTCCCCTAGGGTATTTCTCTATATATGATCATAAAAAGAAAACATTTTAAAAACATTTCACAGAAACAGGGTGTGGTATCCCATGCCTGTAACCCTAGCACTCAGGAGGCTGAGGAAGGATTGTGAATTTTAGACCAAATTGAGTTATATCTCAAGACCCTGCCCACTTCAGTTCTACAGTATTTCTCCACCCACTGGGTGTACTGCTTTACTTTGTCATAAAAAAATCCACATCTTCAAAAGAACAATAAAGTTTTGTTCTTGGTCACCTCTTCACTGATTATAAATTTTAATATTTCTAAATACTATTTTTTGTTTATGTGACCTTTGGCGTTTTTATCATTGCCCCTCCCCATTTTGTTTTCACTTGTTGATTTGCAGGAGCTGTTTATTTATTAAGTGGATTAAATATCTAAACTGACAGCCAAAAATAATCGTTACTGACTCAAACACATACTTACCGACATAATTCAATATCAGTCGTTGGTTATTAATGTGGTGCTAAATGACTTTATGAGTTCTTAAGGATTCTTGTTTTTGGCACATTTGAAGTCAGGAATGAGAAGTTCCTGGTGTTTCCACGTGTGAGCACCAGCAACTGCACGCAGGCCAAGCTCGTGGTTGGAGCTGACAGGGGAGGGAACCCTGTAAAGGGGAAATTTGTGGGGTGTGATAATGAGGTGAGTCATTATGTTCTAACTGGCCTTAACTGTTCCATAAATGTTTCTTTTACCCCGTAAACTTTAAGGTCAGGATAATAGGCAGAGTTGGAGTGAGGAAAACCACGCAGGCCTTGGTTGAGAGCACGCCTGTGCTTGGAGAGCCAGGAGAGGGAGTTTACTGTTTAACTTCCCAGTGAACACACAGGTGGACAAATTCTTCTCTGGTCCGACTGACAACCTCAGCTCAAGAACAAGCTGGGTATATCATTCACATCGAAGGCAGCTCCTGGGAACTCCATGGACCACCGAGCCCCCGGGGAGGGTTTGTCTTATGCTCTGAGGCACAGCCAGGGAAAACAGGCTGTGAGTTTAGCTTTATAACCTACTTTTCCAGAAAGCAAGCATTGTGGGCTGGGGGGACAGACGGGTAAAGGGGTTTGCCATGCAGGTGTGAGGACCAGATCAGGTTCGGATCCTCAGAACCAAATGTGGTAGTGTACCTCTATGATCCCAGCATTCCTGAGGGGAGATATGAGGGAGAGAAAGGAGAATCCATGGAAGCTCACTGACCAGCCAGCCTGGTATGTGCAGCAGAGAAGAACAAGAATTCCTGTCTCAAGAAGACGTGGAAGGTGAAGGCTGACACTCAAGGCTCTCCTTTTACCACACACAAGGCTCTCCTTTTACCACACACGAGACCACAAAGTGTGTCTCGACACACACTCTCACTCTCACACAGGGAGATTTTTTTTTCTTAATATTTTTTTTAAAAACAAGAACTTCCCAGTGATGACTTTTCTCTCCATGCCATCTGTGATATGGCAATACCGAAAGTGGTAAAAAGAAACATCCTCACCAAAGTTTCAGTGAAGCTAGACCCAGATTACCTGGCCTGTAACTTAATCCTCTTTTAATCCCAGAAAATGAAGAGCTAACAATTTGGGGCAGGATTTATGGGCACATTAAATTAACAGAATGATTCTCCCCTAGCAGCCATTAATGCTGCAATATGAATAGGTTTTTTTCCCCACCTACAAGTGGCTAATATAATTTTTAAAACTTCCTTCAAATATCATTAGCAAGTGAGAAATCGATGGGTTATTGGCTGGTGTGAGAAACATTTTCAATATCGTGAGCCATGCCACTAAAATAAAACATTTTTAATTATATGAAAAGCATTTTATTAATAGGCAGTTAGAATGCCCAAGTGGTACCCAAGAGTCTGCAGGACCTCAGACCAGGACACAGGATACCTGGGTTCACATACAGGCTGTAGGTGCTAGGAACTGTGGTAGCAGCCTATGGAATTTTATATACATTGTTTCTGATTTTACTTGAGAATGTTTAACAAAAAGCATCCTGATCCAGGATGAGAAAACAGGGAGGTCCTGGAGCCACATGTAGTTCAATGGCAAAGCATTTGTCCAGCAAGCATCAAGCCTTAGTCTCAATCGCCAGGACTGCCAGAGAGAAAGATAGACCCAACTGCACTCCAAGACAGTGAGTGAGTGGTGAAAGTGTATCAGAAAAAAGTCTTAGGATGTCAGGAGCCCCAATATCTGTCACACACCTTCCTTGTAGAGTAAGTAGTAGCATGGCTGGTCCAGTAATTCCAGGGAAATAAGGGGGGCTGTGTGCTAAACACGGTATCTCCTAACAAACAAGTTATGAGAATGAAGAATGAGTGACCCATCTCCTGGCTTGAGATGTCCTTTCTGGAATCTACTGGCCAACAGGGGAGAACAGAGCCACCTCTTCCCAGACAGACCCTGCAGGTTCCCACACTGGAGCAGGATTCAGCCTGGTTTGAAACATACAGGAAGAGTGTCACTCGTGGCTGCCTTCAGCTGCTGGCTATGAATAGCCTATGCTGCCTCCCAAAACAAGGGGCTGTAAAATGCTATTCCCCAAATCCATCAATATATATGTCACTGAATGGGCACCCCACTGTTCCATAGGTAGCAGATATCCATTGCTGTACAGACCTGGGGCAGCACATAAGAACCACTTGAGGAAATCCAATAGCTCTAAGAGCAACATAGACTCCTAAGCCTGCTCTCTTTGGGATGTTTACTGGGAGATTAGGAAAACAACAGATGGCAGCCACTGTGTCAACCTAGAAGATCCTTCATTAAACAATGGAGCAGTCAGACATTCTTTCGGATTGTTGAAAATATCACATAATGGGAGTGGTCTGTCTTAGCTCCCCTGAAGTAAAGCTATGTAGCCGTGTCTCCTTCTTCAGATTGTAGGAGTTGGTTGAAACCACTGATGCAGAATATGAAATGATGAGGCAGTCTGATGGTCTACGATCACTGCGGAGATAGAGATGACTCCAAGGAGACGCCCTGACTGAGTCCACCACTCTCCACTGCCTGGCCTTGTTCTATGTCCAATAGTTCATTCAATACATATCCAACTATATTCAGAGTGAGCCTAACCCTAGCTTTTCATCACATTACTGAGCTGACAGTGTTCTTCTCATCTGGTGAACGATAGAACTTAGGTGAGGAATTACATCATCTACGAGGGTCACAAAGCTGAGTCTTGCTAGTGTGACTTCTGTGACCTTCTGTCCTGACTTGGACTGTCTGGATCATTATAAGGAAAAACAAAGCAGAACAACAAAACAAAATATACAAGTCTTTCAAAGCACTGAATAACAAGGTCAAGTTCTAGGATGGGAGGAGCTAAAGAGAGGAGTCTGGAGTGAGGGGCAGATGAGCTGATGAGGACCACCAGTGGGGGTGGGGAGGCAGGTAAAGGCTAGAGATGGAGGCTGGGAGGTGTGATAATTCCCACCTTTTTTTTTTTCTTTCACTCCATTCAGCAAATATGTGGAACTTCTTGTACGGGGACAGCCCATGAGACTGGAGGTCAGAACTTTGCCCGTACCATCACAGGAATATCGTGAACTTTAAGAATTTCCTGATTCCTCTGAACTTGAGGTTCCTATAACCTAATGGAGAAAAGGATGCTTCCTGGCATCGTGTGTGACATGAGCATGATCCACAGAAGAACAAACATCAAAAGCAGAACAAAGCACCAAGCCCATTCAATAGTTGGTTTGGATGTGAAATTTCGTCCTCAAGCGCCTGTGTTTGGACCCCAGTTTCTCTGTTGGGGGTACTGCTTGGGGAAGCTGTAGAAACACTGGGCCTGTGACTTAAATAGTGTAACTGAGTGGCTGGCCTTAAAAGTGACACCTGCTTCTGCTCCAGGCCTGAGCTCTCTGATCCCCTATCTATCAAGATGTGAACAGGCTGGGCAGCAAGCTCCCTCCACCGCAGGCCCAGTTTCTCCAACCACGGTGTTTCTCCCACTGTTCCCTCCAGACTGGGAGCCAAACCCAACTCCTCTGAAGCATTTTCCTGAGTGGAATGTGGGGATACAGTCAGTAAATGTTCTCTTCTCCTGCCCCTACACCCTCTCTTCTCAGGCTAAGTGGGAAGAGAAATTACCATAAAAGCTCACTTCCCCCAAAAAAGTATACCCTCTCTAAGCAATATGGCTTGTTCTTGTTTTCCAAGTGTTTAAATCCTGTATGTTTGTTCAGTGATTTTTTTTCCTACTTCCAAAAAGCTTCTGTGCTTGACTGTTTTGGAAATGAGAGCTCAAAACTGTTCCACTAGCTCACAAAGCTTGTTAGCCAGGAGCCAGAAGGTAAGACAGGAGGGAAGGGCAGGATCAGAGCTTGCCAAGTCAGCTATGCCTTTCTTGATGACGGTAATGCTAAGAAATTTCCAAAGTCACAGGGCTTGTGGCAGGCCTGTGCAAACACACCATGGCAAACACTTGGTGTGATGGAGAAACACACAGAAGAAAGTTATTACTGGCATTGGGGACACAGTGGATACGGGGCTGGGGATACCCTGAGCAGCTCTTGTGAAAGAGAGCCTCCCTGGACCCTCTCCAGAAGCAGAAGGAAACTGAAGAAAAAGAAAACTCAACGGGAGGTCAAAATAAATGTATTCAAATAATGTAAAAAAATTAAAAAGAGGGCTGAGGAGGTGGTGTGGACATATTTCAATGGCAGAACACTTCTGGCATCCACAGAGCCTAAGGTCAACCCTCATTCCAGAAGGAGAAAACACACACACACACACACACACAAAGAGAGAGAGAGAGAGAGAGAGAGAGAGAGAGAGAGAGAGAGAGAGAGGTAGGCATTACTATGATACAATTGAGAGAGAGAGAGAGAGAGAGAGAGAGAGAGAGAGAAGAGGTAGGCATTACTATGATACAATTGAGAGAGAGAGAGAGAGAGAGAGAGAAGAGGTAGGCATTACTATGATACAATTGAGAGAGAGAGAGAGAGAGAGAGAGAGAGAGAGAGAGAAGAGGTAGGCATTACTATGATACAATTGAGAGAGAGAGAGAGAGAGAGAGAGAGAGAGAGAGAGAAGAGGTAGGCATTACTATGATACAATTGAGAGAGAGAGAGAGAAGAGGTAGGCATTACTATGATACAATTGAGAGAGAGAGAGAGAGAGAGAAGAGGTAGGCATTACTATGATACAATTGAGAGAGAGAGAGAGAGAGAGAGAGAAGAGGTAGGCATTACTATGATACAATTGAGAGAGAGAGAGAGAGAGAGAGAAGAGGTAGGCATTACTATGATACAATTGAGAGAGAGAGAGAGAGAGAGAGAGAGAAGAGGTAGGCATTACTATGATACAATTGAGAGAGAGAGAGAGAGAGAGAGAGAGAGGAGGTAGGCATTACTATGATACAATTATCGCCATTACCATGATTAACAAATTCTAGGCTCAGACACACAAATATAGTGTCACATGAAAGAATGGACACATGATCTCAAGAGGAGCACCTTCCCCCCCCCAAAAAAAAATCAGTGCCTGAACCCCTATTTCACTTCCTCAGAGACAGAGGGAAATACCAGAATCATGTAGAGATTAAAAGGAAGTCATTGACACACTCGTCTTCACTCTTCCAAACCAGGACAGGACATTTTTGAACAATTATTCTGATCTAAACAGAGGGTGCGGCCCGACATTTATCCAGGGCCTAGGTAAATAGATGATATTCCTGCCACTATTTGCGTTTCTATCGGCCCCTATGCTGAGCAATCAATAATAAATGTTGTTTAAACAAATGGTGTAATTTTCCAATCTGTGTTGTTCTAAACCGACCTTTCCTCCTCACTGCCATTTGTAATGCATGCATAATTCATTGACCAAGCAGAAGGAGAAATAAGGAGGTTGGTCTAAGTGGCCCTTTTTGGGTTGTTTTTGATCATTTGTTATAATCCCATAAATAAAACAGGCCCGCCGCTGTAAATACGTGCTGCGTTATCTAGAGGTATATTTAGTGAGAAAAATAGTAACAGCCACGCTACCTCTTGTGGCAATTTCCTAGCATAATTAATTGCTGAAAAGATGTATTCTCCGAGTTGAGAGGCCTCTAATAGAAGGAAAATAAAAGCCATTGTCAACATTAATGATAGAAGGGGCTTCTGAAGGGCAGCGTCCTTTGCCATGTGGGGGAAAGTGCTCTTCTGGAGACCCTGTGTGGGAGGCACCAAGCCTGTTTTTTATCCAAGTGGAGATATGTGGGTGAGTACTTTTACTAAAGACCTTTCAATAAATCATAAATCAAGGGCCTTACAGAGCTAGCTTTTGTCATTTTTACTCATGATTGCTGTTGGCTCATACATATGAATGTACATCTTCATGTGACAAAAATATGCATGCAATCGTGTGCTCATATGCAGGTATACATACAAATACACATACATACATACACACATACATACTTACACATATACATACTTATACACATATATATATTGTTTAAAGATTAAAGAACCAAGAGCCTTCAGAGCCAGTGTCCATCCACTCTGACTCTGATCTGCTATTTGCTCATGTGTTATAAACCCTTCCAATATGGGAGCGAGAGCAAGATGCCCCTCTTTCCCCCAAAGGACACCTCTGTGCATTCCCTCAGATCATAGCAGATGACATGTCAATGAAACGGTGCTTGCTCTCGTCCCGGAGATCAAAATGAGGGCTTAACCTGCAATTTACACTACAAGTCCCGTGACGCTTGCCAGATCTGAAGACTTCATTCTAATCTTCCTGGCTGGGGATAAAAAATAATCAAATACTCTAGCAAAGACGTATTGACAACTCTTAATTAACCACGCTAATGGGGGTGGGAAGCTCAGATAAATGCAGTCTGCACATAACCCCAAACCTTCATTTGGCCATTAATTTCTACCTCTCCTTCACTAAATCTTATGGAGATAGAGAGACTGATGG